>NC_137828.1:21332205-21362205 GCF_963921795.1 Nannobrachium achirus | reverse complement strand
GGGTCCCTGAACATTTTCAGATATGGAGCCATCGCAAAAACGCCCCCTGCCATGGCGGACATTTTAATTTCCGCCATTACCAATTAATGTATTTTGCATCATAACTCCTGAACCAAACATGATAATACAGAATATGTGATGTCTACGCCTATGTTTTGATGGTCAAGGATTTCATTGATATCATGTAAAACATTATAAACTGTTCAGGTGAATAGTTAATGGTCAATTCAGTGATGTTGTGAGGTAGTCCCGTGGTTTTGTCCAATTCTTTTTCACTTTTTCATAAAAGTATGAAACTTGGTACACTTGGACAGTTTGGAGCCCTGAACATTTTCAGATATGGAGCCATCGCAAAAACGCCCCCTGGTGGCCATGGCGGACATTTTAATTTCCACCATTACCAATTAATGTATTTTGCATCATAACTCCTGAACCAAACATGATAATACAGAATATGTGATATCTACACCTATGTTTTGATGGTCAAGGATTTTATTGATAGCATGTACAACATCATTAACTGTTCAGGTGAATAGATAATGGTCAATTCAGTGATGTTGTGAGGTAGTCCTGTGGTTTTGTCCAAACATTTTTAACTTTTTTCATAAAAGTATGAAACTTGGTACACTTGTGCAGTTTGGGGCCCTCAACATTTTCAGATATGGAGACATCACAAAACCATTTGTATATGAGCCATAAACAAATAATGTACTTATTTCCTGAACCATAAATGATAATACAGAATATGTGATGCACACCTATGTTTTGATGGCCAAGGATTCCATTGATAACGTGTACAACATCATAAACTGTTCAGGTGAATGGTTAATAGTCAATTCAGTGAGGATTGCAATGAAATAGATGAGATTATGTGGAATTACATTTCAAGCTTATTTCATGCCATCCCACTAACTGGGGCCTAATTTACTGTTATGTTACGTATTTGTGTCCACAATAAGTATTTATTTTGGTTTAAGCTTTCAGAAAGGACTCTGCAACTCCCTGGGTGGCTATGTTCGCTTAGACAGTGGCTTCCATCGAACTACTACCTTCTAGCCAGTCCCCCAGTATCTTGAGAGCCACCATCTCAACATGCAGTCCTCCTAAGACAATCACAAAAGGATCTTCTCCATGTGAAAGGGGCCAATTCCACTGTATTTGTTTGGCTACATTGTGCAGAGTTTGGTCCATTGTCACAACAGGTACTGTACCTGTCCTGGATGTACCCTCTGTACTACTTACTTGATTGATAACATTCATTGCATGATGAATCATGGCCATATTTTGAGTCATCAGGGAATAGGGGAAGGAGAGCTGAGATGGCAGGGGTGAGTTCCTTTGGTTGCAGCTTATTGGCATGAAAGGCTGCCCAGGAGATGTGTTCTGCTGGTTGATTTTCCAGGACACAGGTAGTCACTGACCCTAACCATATTCTTTAAATGTGTAGAGTTAAACCTTGATGTCTGTTCCTGGTTCAGTTGATCTAGGCGGCAGGATTACAGTTTATTTAAAACTAAAGACAGACTTAATTTCTTCATTTGCACAGACATTGTCAATATAGTAAACCAGCTCAGGAAAGGCTATGCTATGACATACCATATCATTGGTAACATGTATGTTTTGTGCAGTTTGGCAGCTTTGTTGTAATATCCTGCTAAGCAATGTGTATGGTATTTTGCCACTGATGCAACCATATCACCTGCACTAAGTTTTTGCCAGGATTCGCTCATGACCATCAATTCGACATGACCATGAAGGTACTTGCTTCATGAAGGGGTTCAGCAGATGACAGATCTTCACAAAAAAGCACTGAGATGAGTCAACCAAAAATAAATAATTATTGTGGACACCATCATAACAGTAAATCAGGCCCCAGTTAGTGGCATGACATGATATATGCTTTACATTTAATTCTGTATCTCATCTATTTCATTGAAATCCTCACTATATCACTGAATTGACTAATAAGTAACCACTCACCTGAACAGTTGATGTTGTACATGGAATACTTGACCATCAAAACATAGGTGTAGACATCACATATTCGGTATTATCATGTATGGTTTAGGAAATTAGACGCAACATACATTATTTGGTTATATTTTTAAAAAAAATATCCCACGATTTTTGTAACCCATTTTTTCATCCATTGCCAATTGCCTAAGCTGTAATCCTGGGCTCTGCTCTCCCTTTGCCACGCCTGGGGAGAGCCCTGAACTGAGCTCATATGTTTCCTTCAGTGCATGAGGAGTGAACAGGCCGCTTCTTATCACCTGACAGGGAGGAACTTCCCCGTTTGGACGTAGCGTGTGGAGGAACACGTTATTCCAACCAGTTCCTTTCCCCTCCATCAGTGGGAGGCATTATAGAGACTAGGATTACTGCATGTTTTTTGTGAGGGTATCTACCCGAGGAGACACGGGGAGAACATGCAAACTCCACACAGAAAGGCCCTTTTGCCAACCCCACCTAGGGTGTGGGTACTGAAGACTGGGAGCCCCCAGAGCCCACAGCGTCCCACAGCGGGAATCAAATCCAGGACGTTCTAGCTGTGAAGCGACAGCACTACCGACTGTGCCACCGTGCCCCCATTATTTGGTTATGGCGGATATTAAAATGGCCGCCATGGCGGATATTAGAATGGCCGCCTATGGCCACCAGTGGGCGATTTTGCGATGGCTCCATATCTGACAGTGTTCAGGGTCCCAAACTCTACAAGTGTACCAAGTTTCATGCTTTTATGAAAAAGTGAAAATAAATTGGACAAAACCATGGGACTACCTCACAACATCACTGAATTGACCATTACCTATGGACAGTTTATGATGTAAATGATATGAATGGAATCCTTGACCATCAAAACATAGGAGTAGATATCACATATTCTGTATTATCATGCTTGGTTCAGGACTTATGATGAAAAGTACATTAATTGGCAATGGCGGAAATTAAAATGGCCACCATGGCCACCAGGGGGCATTTTTGCGATGGCTCCATATCTGAAAATGTTCAGGGCCCCAAACTGTCCAAGTGTACCAAGTTTCATACTTTTATGAAAAAGTGAAAAAGAATTGGAAAAAAAAACACGGGACTACCTCACAACATCACTGAATTGACTATTAATTATTCACCTGAACATTATATGATGATGTAAATGATATCAATGGAATCCTTGACCATCAAAACATAGGTGTAGACATCACATATTCTGTATTATCATGCTTGGTTCAGGAGTTATGATGCAAAAAATACATTAATTGGTAATGGCGGAAATAAAATGTCCGCCATGGCCACCAGGGGGCGTTTTTGCGATGGCTCCATATCTGAAAATGTTCAGGGCCCAAACTGTACAAGTGTACCAAATTTCACGCTTTATGAAAAAGTGAACGATTCACCTAAAATATGGTCATTATCCTCTAGACTATATGGGTTTGTCGCTCTGACATCATGCTCTGACGTCACTGTGATGTCAGGGGAACTCTTAACAGAATGGGTTTGCTGCTCTGACATCACGCTCTGGCTTCACTGTGATGTCACACTAACAGAATCCCTTTATGACCATGATATGGAGTTCCCTGATGTCATTAACAAAGCCCTTCTTCTTCTTTCGTGTATCATCATCCTTGATGATTGGTTGACGACATTTTATTTCACAAGATTTCTTGTTACTTAGGGGAGGCCAAGGGGAGAAGACGACAGCCAGCCCGGCTGTCGTCTTCTCCCCTTGCTGACGTCTTCTAACAGGACTTCATATGGGAATGCCCATATATGGAGGCCACACTTAATGGCTGGTTCTACAGACAGGGATCTCCATGTATGGGCAACTGGTCCGATATACATCACTGGCCCTAAAGGGCGAGGTTGCATGTCACCCTGAGGTGTCTAGTATTGTATTGTATTGTATTGTGTACACTTCTGCTTTGGGCAGGGGCTCAAGCCCCCTTGGATGTCTATGTGTGCACGTGTCTGAACATGGACATCTTTTACATGTGTTCCAGGGTGCAGCAAGCAGGGATGATCAAACCTCTGGACTTCATCCATCTGGAAAACCTGGGCCGGACTTCTGCTGCTACAGCGGACCAGACTGAATAAGGACTCATAACAAAGGCCCTAACGCTATGTTCCTCTACCTCCCAAATCCTTGGAAAATCCGGAAAGACCCATCGTCAGGTCCGAAAATAACAAAAACTGTTTCGCCCCTCACCAAACCAAAGGTATCAGTGGACAGTTGAAAGCTTACTCTACTTAGTGGATGCGGTCTGAGCCCCCCACCACACATTTAAAATATATTTCTAGGACAAAATGAAAAATATTCCATCGGATGGAGACTCCATTTCTTCTAGTTTTTCCACTATTTGTGGTCGCCATCACGGTGCCAACTCACTACTGAGGACCGAATTACACAGAGCATTAGTCTCACTGGGTGTTATTCAACTCTGCGACGTTGGAAGCGCTGTTTCGTCTTCACCAGGAGGAAGAGCGTCTCCATCCGGTGAAATATTTTTCATTTTGCCCTAGAAATGTATTTTAATCGTGTGGTGGGGGGCTCAGACCGTGTCCACTAAGTAGAGTAAGCTTTCAACTGTCCACTGATACCTTTGGTTTGGTGAGGGGCGAAACAGTTTTTGTTATTTTCGGACCAGACGGCAGTGTTTTCCGGATTTGCCAAGGATTCGGGAGGTAGAGGTAGAGGAACATAGCGTTAGGGAGAACTCCACTAACGCTATGGACCAGAGCTAAACAAAGGCCTGAGTGCGGCCTCATGTTCAGTGTGCAGCTCTGAAGGTTCAACCCAATCCTGATTGGCAGGGGCGTCACAAGGGGGGGAAAAGTGGAACTGAGTTACTAGGGCCCAAGTTGGAGGTGCTTTAATTATTTTATACTTTAGCTATTGAAAAATAGCAGATGTACAAGCAAGTGCTTCAAGCTTGTAGATCTGCTATTTTTTGAAAAGTCCTGAAAATGTGTGCAAATCTTTGAATGTATGTAATTTTTAACTCAAATTTTGTTTCTGGGGGTCCCTGGAACTAAATATTTTTTGAGATGGGGGTCCGTGGTCAAATGCATATCACTTTGGGGGTCCTTCACATGAAAAGGTTTGAGCACCACTGACATAGAAACATACCTGTAGGTTAAAAAAAAAAAAACCTTAGAAGGATTTGAAATATTCAATATATATATATATATATATATATCTATATATAATATATATAATATATATATATATATATATATATATATATATATATATATTAATGGTGTCCAAAATAACGCGTTATTAACGAGTTAACGCACTAGCCTATTAACGGGATTAAAATTTTTAACGCAATTAACGCAAAAAAAATAATTTTAATAAAAAAGTTTTTTTTTTTTTGCCTTTTTTTTTTTTTTTACCTTTGAGGCTTCCGTAGCGTTCCCTCTGCGCTCCGCATCTCAGAGTGTCAACATTAGCTAGCCCAGAGCAGAGCTCAGCTCAAAGTCAGGAACGGAGCTCAAGCTCACTGTGTGTGAGACCATGAGTGTGTGTGTTTGTCTGGAAGCTGGGTTGAATGAATGATGAAAAACACAGTGGAATTACTCATCTACAGGTGCCTTTAGAAAGCAACCTCCCCCTGCTGTTAGCCTGTTAGCAAGTTCGCTAACAGTTAGCCTCCAGATATAGCCAGGACTAGTCTGTAGTAGGCTACAGTATGTTAGCGGCAGCCCCCAGCTGAACACTGTAGGAACTAAATGGTGTGTGTGTGTGTGTGTGTGTAGTCAGCATTTGAGCCACAGACCACCATTTGATTAGATTTATTCTCCCAGACCCCAAAAATAAGATCTATAAGGGTCCATTTGGTTTACCAACTCTCCATCATTTAGCTGCAGTGGTGGAAAAAGTACTCACATATTTTACTTAAGTAAAACCAATACTACAATGTAGAGATACTCTGTTTCAATTATAAAAGCCCAGAATTCAAAATGTACTTGAGTAAAAGTATGAAAGTGTTGAAAATAGCAGATCTACAAGCTCACAACGCGTCACGATGCGACATGTTGTGAGCTTGTAGATCGGCTATTTTCAAACAGCCTAAGTATACAACATGGCTAAAGTGGTTCATGTATGTGTTAAATATTATAACTTACCGGTATATCTGAAAAGTAACTAGTAACTAAAGTTTTCAAATAAATGTAGTAGAGTAAAAGTGCAATATTTCGATCTGAGATGTAGTGGAGTAGAAGTAAAAGTATTGGAAAATTGGAAATACTCAAGTAAAGTACAAATACCTCAAAATTGTACTTAAGTAAATGTACTTAGTTACTTTACACCACTGTTTAGCTGGAACCCCCTCAAGGACCACTGGTTGAAAACCACCACTGCCTTAAATTATGTAGTGCAGAGGGGTTATCATTTATAATATAATGAAATAAATAACATTGAGTTTATAATGTATTGGATACATAATAGTATAATTATAAAATACATTTGGATGCATCCTGCACCAAATATACAACATATTATGCAAGTTTGAGCCAATAAAAAATATATTTTTATTATGCGATTAATCGCGCGATTAACTACAGAAATCATGCGATTAATCGCGATTAAAAATTGTAATCGTTGGACAGCACTAATATATATACATATATATATATATATATATATATATTGAATATTTCAGACACATATATATATATATATATATATATTGAATATTTCAGACACACATTTTCATGACTTTTCAAAAATAGCAGATCTACAAGCTTGCAGCCACAGTGAATCCTTGTACCCAGGGCCCAGAATTTGGTGCGACACCTCTGCTGATTGGTCTATGCATGTGTGTGTGTGTGTGTGTGTGTGTGTGTGTGAGAGAGAGAGTGTGCGTGTGCGTGCGTACGTGCGTGCGTGTGTGCGCGCTCGCGTGCGCGAATGAAACAAATGTCCCATTCTCAACATGGTAGGTTGAGAACTTTTAAAACACATGTTCATTTGTGTTGTTTAGCCTGACAAAAGTTATTTATTTAAATCTCATTCTTTATTTTCATGTATTTTTTTTGTGTCATTAAATATGTCAGTGATTTGAATATCACAGCCCATGCACACTAATGTGTATTTTCTTTATGGCATGGGTCTTGAACAGGAGGTGACTGGGACCGGTTCTCGGAGTTACTACAGAGGGTACTCGCGGCAAATCTTTGTGTGATAGGAACTTGAACCACTAGCATTCGTATTCTGGGGGGAAAATTCGCTGGAAATAGCTGATTTACAAGGTCACAGTGCAACGTGTTGTAAGCTTTTTTTGGGCGAAGTACAGGGCCAAAGGTCAAGTTTACAAGGTACAGTATTAAGAGTTTTAAGTGGTTAAATGTCTGAAAATGTAAATGAATCCATCGTATCTATAGAGACAGATGATAGTGTCTATGAAGCTATCAATGAAATCTATGAAAAAGTATAATCTGAAACCATATGGAGTGGGGGTCCCTATTTCATACCTCTCTCAGCTAAGGGGTCCTTGGCCTGAATAGTGTTGAGGACCCCTGCTTTATATTTTGTTTAGACAGAGGTGCTTTATAAGAGGGAGCTGCGGGAGTCCTGACTGTCCCTTATTTATTTTGTCACCAGAACATCAGTGAATAAACAGCTGTTGCCCCGTGGCGTTAATCTGGCGGAACGTTCTCTACCTGGTGTTCCTATTTTCCTAAACGTAACCACAGTAAACTGTGCCTAAACGGTTAAACCTAATCTTAAGCCTAACCTTAACCTCAGTAAAACTATGCCTAAACGGTTATACCTAATCTTATTCCTAACCTTAACCTCAGTAAAACTATGCCTACATTTTTTAACCTAATCTTATTCCTAACCTTAACCTCAGTAAAACTATGCCTAACCCTGCAAGGCCCGAATTAATTTCTACTGGCCAAAAAATAAATTAAAAAAATCACATGGTGTTGTAGCAGTCCTAATCACAGGAAAATGTAATGTTAAAAAATTAATGTTTTTGTAAGGTTTTATAGCCATAAATCATAAATCATGCTCTAATTTGCATTTTGGGGATATTTTTCACAATATTAACATATGCACGTGTTCTAGACATTCTAATGATCACGAAAAAAAATATTACAGGCATTTTACTTATGTTTTAGTGAGGAATAGCTTCAGTTAAAAAGTGAGATGTTGTTCGTCCAGACGCTGGAATTTCAAATTCTCTGGGAGGTGTGAATGTCAGTCTCTGTGGGGGGTATTTATATGCAAATATCATGGCCAATGGCATTGTAATACTAAACAATAGGATTTAATGGTGATGTTAATGTGAAAAAAGAACAGGAAAACTAATTATAACATTTTTTAAAAAATGATTTAAAAAACTTTGCCAAAAAGCAACGCTGGGCCTTGCAGGGCTAAACAGTTGAACCTAATCTTATTCCTAACCTCAACCTCAGTGAAAGGTTAAGCCTATTCCTAAACTTAACCTGCATAAAACTATGCCTAACCCTAAATTTCTAACCTTATCGTCAGTAAAACGAATGCAAGAAAGAATACAAGAACTGCCCCACCGAGCGGTCTGCGGGGGGAAAAAAATGATGTGTGTTTTTAGGCGAGCCTTCCGGTTACGCCGCAGAATACTTCTTTTTGGAATTCATCAATATCGCTTCAGTTTAACCACTTAGACCAGGGGTGTCGAACTCTTTTTGGGGTAAGGGCCGCATTGGATGAAAGGCGACTTGATGAGGGCCGCAACCAGTCGCGGATCGGATGGCATGCACACTCGCGCACATCTGTTTTTCTTCCTGTCGTCTCAGCCACTGCTATAGCTAGCAGTATAGCAGTATATCATAGTGTTGTAGTCGAGTCCACCTAAAGCGAGTCCAAGTCAAGTCCAAGTCATATGGGGTTCGAGTCCGAGTCGAGTCCGAGTCAAGAGCCCCTGGGAGGGGGTCGAGTCCGAGTCGAGTCCGAGACCAATGGGAGGCGAGTCCGAGTCGAGTCCGAGACCAAATGGAGGCGAGACCAAACCGAGTCCATTTTTTTTTCCTTTTTTTTTTTTTTTGATAGGTAGGCTCTAGAAAACAATATTTTTAGTTTGTTTTTGTTTTATTTATTTATTTATTTTCGACACACACACACACACACACACACACACACACACACACACACACACACACACACACACACACACAATGCAAGAACCCCCCGTTCATGTGCATTCACTTGTCTGGTGTTTCCAATATACCCCAAATTACCTTTGGTTGCTGTCAATGCTGTGGTTTAGGTTTGAGGGAGTTTTATGGAGAGGTAGTTTTTTTCCCATACCAATTTTCTTTCTAAGAACTAGACATTTGAGTTGCTACAATTACATTTTCCCCCAGGCAGAGAACAAGTACTTTATTGTACAAATAAGACTTGGCATATACTGTTGTACAATATCCCAAATCACAGACAATAGGCTAATTAGGCCTATCCAGTCTAATATCATGATATGGATATAATATTGATGCCCATGCACCAAAAGGCCAAGTGATAACAAAAATAATATTATTTAAAAAATGATTATAGGTCTACTACTGTAATCTATAACATTTTTAAACATTGCTGTTATAGTTGCATTGAAATAGAGCATGCAAGATTATAGCAAAACATTTTTCAAACTAAATCTTATCTTAATATTTTATTTTGACTAAAAGCTAAAATAAATAAATAAGGTTTTCCCATTCAAACACATAGCAGTATGTGCCTGTCTGCATTTCATTGTTTAAGGTGAGAAATGTAGGCTACCCTGTGTCATTAGTCAGATGCCTTTCAAGTATATACAAGGCAAAACAATACCCCATGTCACTGCTTCAAGTTGTTTTGATTCGTTTTAACCTCTCTACAGGGACTTACAATGTTACACTTCTCTCTGTTGATCAGTGCACTTTAAAACTTTCAGACGAGGCTTGCTTAACGAGTAATAGACTACACCTGGAAATAAAAAAGACGTAAATTCTTAATCCAGTGGTGCGGGTGGATTAAACTACACATGATCACAAAGGCTTGTGTTTGGAAGCTGTTTTTACTACAATAAGGATTATTTATTTGGGGACACAAGGATATCCTGCAGGTAAGAGGAAAGCAGAGTGGAGTGTTGTGCTGTTGTCTGTTTGGCGAAAAAAATAACTTCTGGGAACTCAGCTTAGTTGCTTGCTACTGTTGCTGTGTTGAGCGGGGCTCTGCGTGTGTGTGCCTGTGTGTGTGTGTGCCTGTGTGTGTGTGTGTGTGTGTGTGTGTGTGTGTGTGTGCATGCGTGCTACTGAGATGCGCGTCAGAATGCTCCGTTACTTAACAAGGCAGCTCTCTTAATGTTAACGTGAATGCGCTCCTCATATGGATATAACATTTATTCCATTGCATTGTAATGACTCGACTCGAGTGGACTCGGTGGGGGGCGAGTCCCGAGTCAAATGGTCCGAGACCGAGACGAGTCCAAGTCAAATTAAGGGCGAGACCGAGACGAGACCGAGTCAGTGAAAATTTGGACTCGAGTCCTGACTCGAGACGAGTCATTGACTCGAGTACTACAACACTAGTATATCATTTTACAAATTGTGTTAATTATTAAGTAAAATAGCTACTTTCATTATTGGTATTACAGTTGCAGTTAGGTACGAGAGATGCTATTTGTTTAAAGGAGTAGTTCATCCCCAAAATGACTTTTTTTTTCTTTGATTACTCACGCCATGGAGACTGAGTTCAATAATATATTTTTATTTTATTTGTCGCATTACTAAGACAAAAATGTGATAATAGTACACTTCCCCCCATTGATTCCGGATGGGGACCCAAATGCATTTGGGTCCCCATCCGGAATCAATAGGCGAGAGAATAGGCATTCATTTATTGTAATCAAATTTCTGTTTTAGGAATGAGTCTACATTGGCTCCATGGCATTTTGGGGGTGAACTACTCCTTTAAGAAGTGCCAATAAGAATAAACCATTTGATAATAGAATAATTCAATTCCTGATAGTCTCTGCTATAATTTGTAAATGGCTAAAAAAAAATATTATTGATGCAGGACAATAATTATTTTTATTGTATTTTATAATAAAAAGAATAAAAGTAATGAACAATAATGGCATATTCAGAAAATATCTGAATAATAAAACTACATTTATTATTATTATATTTTTTAAATAAGTTATTTTCTTAACAACATTAATGTCCATGTCTAATATGTGTAATCTTTGAGTACAGTTCGAATATTGTAGGTATGTTCAGGTATTATTCATAGCCAGACCCCCCACCCCATTCCTAGCAATGCTGTCATCTTCAGAGAGAGAGAGAGAGAGCTGGTCACTTAACATTCCAATCAATCAACTCAATCACTGCCAGCTGGTGGGAGAAACCTAGCCTGCAGTGAGCAGGCATTAGTCACAAAACATTCAGGTCACTTAACATTCCAATTAATCAACTCAATCACTGCCAGCTGGTGGGAGAAACCTAGCCTGCAGTGAGCAGGCATTAGTTAGGTTAATTCTTAAAACAATCATAACTCTTGACAGGAATGGGCTAGAGACTTACTTTTGTTTCTAAATGCTCAGAAATGTATGCTCTACTAGCCTGGGGCCGGATTGAATCACCGGATCTGGCCCGCGGGGCGTATGTTTGACATCCCTGACTTAGACCCTCTGGTCTATACTGAGTAAAACTGTCTTGCTCACTGTTGGGTGGAAACCGACAGAAAACGTTATTTTCCACCTCTGCTGATTCCCAAGTGGCCTCTTCTACTGGCCACAAGTAGACGAATAACGTTGCTAGGGTTTCCACAGTGTCCACCAGTACCACTGTATGCTGATTAAAATAAGTAAATTTCCTCTTGAAAGCTAATGAGTTGTTTTGCCAGTGAAATCACACTCTCTCAGTCGTCCTCAGTCGAGCTTCCATCGGTCTGCCTGGGCTACAGCAGGGTTTCTACTAGCTCTGGTCCATCGCTTTCACCTCCCGCATTGCTCCCGGTGAAGCTCTGACAGACCCGTCGGGAAACGCATGGACTCGAGATTGTCGGCCCCGCCGAGCGCTCAATACTAGTGAAAATAAACAAACCCGTTTCACTACTCACCAAACCAAAGGTAGTTTTGCGTTGTTGGAAGTCTATTCTCCGCGGTGGTAAACCTCTCAGCACCCCAGCTACTCTGTAAAATACATTATTTTTGTCATGAAATAAAACGCACACACCTCAGGCCACCTAGCGGCCACCGCAGATACAATGGTTCACAACCCGGAAATAAGCGGCGGTCGAGTTGGATGCACTTTATTTCATGCCAAAAATAATGTATTTTACAGAGTAGGTGGGGTGCTGAGGGGTTCACCACCGCGGAGAATAGACTTTCAACAGCGCAAAACGACCTTTGGTTTGGTGAGTAGTGAAACGGTTTTGTTTATTTTCACTAGTATTGAGCGCTCGGCGGGGCCGACAATCTCGAGTCCATGCGTTTCCCGACGGGTCTGTCAGAGCTTCACCGGGAGCAATGCGGGAGGTGAAAGCGATGGACCAGAGCTAGGTTTCTACTAGACTTCCTTGGTGTAATTGTGAAGCCAAGCTCCTGCTCCCGCCCGTTGATGGCTTTCCTGAGCGCGTAGTCCAGAGCTATGATAAAGAGGAAGGGGGCAAGAGTGTCTCCCTGCACCCCTGCTAGGATTTCGAACTCCTCACTGATGCCATCTGGGGTTACCACCTTGGCTCTTGTGCCCTTGTACATGGCCTCTATGGCCCGAAGTAGATTCGGGCCATAGAGGCCTCTATCTATTGAATCAAATGCCTTTTTGAAGTCAATGAAACACAGCACTGCAGCTGTGCTGCTAATATGCTCTGTAAATGCTACTGATCAGCGGCGTATTCGTCCTTTTTTTGACCAGGAGGAAGAGCTACTGGGGTACTTACAGTACAGTACAGTGACAATTGTGGACCTTTATCTAATTGTAAAGGTACAAAATCGTTGTTTGCCACTTGAGGTACATATTTGTACTTTTTTGACCAGGAGGAGGAGCTACAGTTTATGGGGTGAAAATGCATCTGTCAGATGTAGTTTGTGAGGGAAAAGACAGTGTGAGATTTATCTTTTGTTTTGAGCAAACGTGTTTAGCCTACCTTGTGATTAGTTATAAAATGTACTCATTGGAGTAAGAAGCACTTACAACTAGAAGTTCTTCTGACTGTGACTCGACATCAATCTGCTGCCAGCTTGCTATATAAAACGAATCTGTCGCAACACAAACATTCCTTCTCAGCTCAAAGATAGGCTATACAAACACAGACAGACATCCTTTCAGTTGCATGTTTATCTTTATCTAAAACACCCTACACTTCTCTGTCTGTCTGTATCTCTGCGCGTGCGTTGCCATTGCGTTTACATTGATCCCAAACACGTATGACAATGTATTAAATGTATAATGAAGTGGTTTCTGCGATGAGGAAACCTGGCTGGCTCAGATAATGAAGGGGGATGACATCACAGGGCCAGGGCTGACCAAAACTCCCATCACAGCTGTTAGTTTCCCAAACTATCTCGCCAGTCACCAAACTATTTCAAAAGGTTTGCAAAAATCTATCTCACAGGATGTGTGTGGTGGGGATTTTATGCCAAACTTATGATGTCAATCATGTAACAAAATCTTATTCCTGTTGATGGCAGAACCCACACCTGGAGACATTTAGTGACTGTTGGCAGTCACTAAATTCCACATTCCATGCACAAACTCCATTTCCCAGATTTGTACTGTGATTTTTGTATGCCATTTTTAATCCTACAAGTTGTAAACCTTAAAGGCATTGTGCCGTCATTTCTTTCCCCCCTACAACATAATCATCAGGTATTATGATTATACTTGGAGATTATACTTTTTTCCAAAAAGTGTACAGAAAGTGTTAAAATTATGTTTTTATGTGGCCACATCCACCTGCTCATTAAGTATACCTGGTTGTTGGGTGGTGACCCAGCTGAAGTTAGCCACACCCACAGTGTTGTTGAATGGTAAACAGGGGAAGGGATGATATTATGATGTCATATCAGTGTTTTTCAGTTGGGCCTTTTGAGGCTTTCAGCTTTCAGGAAGTAACCAAAAATACACAGGGAAGACATACTTGCATATTATATTAATGTTAACTCCATAGACACGTACAAAACTGAAAAATGGCACCACCTCTTCAAAGCCGAAAATAGACGATCTACATGGTGACGTGTTGTGAGCTTGTAGATCGGCTGTGGGTGAGCGAAACCTGAAAGCAACTAAGTAAAACTCCAACTCGACTGACCCCTAAACCCATAGCCTCTAGTCTAATCCTAACTCCAACCCAAATCTTTTTTTAAGCCTAATGTCCAAGTTTAAGTCTTTTTTTTATCATAAAACAAACATTTCTCTTGTGGGAACCAGGAAGATTTAATCCATTTCTACTATACTTGTTGGGACATTTGGTCCTTGCACATATGGTAATGCAAGTGTACACGCACGCACGCACGCACACACGCACGCACACACGCACGCAAGCACGCACACCCACACACAGATCAGTGTTTGTGCTCAGGCTCATAGAAGGTCTTTGTACTTCCTTCTGGTTGCACCTCCACCGGTCCGTGGTGGAGGAAGTAATACTGGCATTTTGTACTCAAGTACAGATACCCAGTGGTTTAAAGTAATTAAGTACATTTACTCGAGTACTGTACTTAAGTACTTTTTTTTTTCTTTTTTACTTTACTGCAGTATTTCCAATTTTCAGTACTATTACTTCTACTCTACATAATCAGAGGCAAATATTATACTCTTTACTCCACTACATTTAGTTGAAAACTTTCGTTCAGTTACTGGAGATTGATTATTATTGCAATACATACATTAAACACGTCAACCCTATATACATTTCGGCCATTTGAAAATATAGCCGATATACAAGCTCACAATGCGTCGCGATGCAACGCATTGTCAGCTTGTAGAACTGCTATTTTGTTAAGTGTTTTAGACATGTTTTAAACTTAACATGGTTTGTACTTAAGTACAATTTTGAGGTATTTGTACTTCACTTGAGTATTTCCAATTTCCAATATTTTTACTTCTACTCCACTACTTCTCGGATACAAACATTGTACTTTTACATTTATTTGAAAACTGTAGTTACTAAAAAATAAAAAATAAATCCAATCCTGTACCTTTAAGTAGTCAAAGGACCACTATTTAATTATTGCTTTTTGAGGTGTACATGTGTGTTTTCAAAGGTTCTTTACATTATGTCGATAATGCTTGGATGTGCTATTCCATCAAGGCCCCTAATTAGCATAAGCCTCCTTGAGAGAGGGGTGGACGTAAAATGAGTTTCCTTAGACGTCCGTCATTAGACGTCCGTCTAAAATCGGGTTATAACTGGTCTAAAAGCGAAAGTTTTTTTAGAGGGATAGGCTTAGACAAAGTTTCATAGCCGTTGAAATGACGTTGTTTCAACGTCTGTCTGAGCTAAGCTTTGCCGGCTAAAACGTTCCCTTTTAGACCAGTTATAACCCGGTTGTAGCCTTGCCATTTACATGTATTTCAGACGTCTAATATAAGAAATGCTAAATGGGGTGTGGCTCTTGTGTTCTTCTTGGTCGGAGACTTGGGCCTCTATTTTGATTGTCTTAAGTACCAGCTGTTATGCCTTAACTTTAAGGCCTGTCCATACTGTCTCCGACCACCGAACCTTTCGTCGGAAAAGTCCGGTTCAACTACAAAATGATATCACTCAGATCTTCTGAAAAGCATGAGCCCGAATTAGAGTTCGGAAAGCTGCACGTCGGAAAGTCGGCAACTCGGCAACTCGGAAAGTTTGGTGGTCGGAGACAGTATGGACAGGCCAAAACACATATAGGGTTAAATCTGCCTTTTATCATACCCCTTCATACATGCTTTAGTCGATTGTTTTCATAGCTGCCCCTGTTGCTAGATTTCGGCCGCCCCTGTTGCTAGATTTTGTGGGCCCTCTCATAACTCACACGGTGGATTGTCCTCAGGCGAGTGCAGTTTTTTCTTTAGCTTCAAAGTTAGTATTTTTTATTGGATTGTGTTTACACAACGTTCTGAGACCAACCACACCGCTGTTTGGACCTCACAGGCACCCTTACTTGTCAAACAGCTTCTGCTCTGAACCAGAGCAGAGAGAGGAGAGCCTGGTCTAGATGCCTCCTTTAAGTTAACTAAGGCATAAGAGCCGGTACTTAAGACAATTAAAATAGAGCCCCAGGGAGTCAACATATTCACTCTCAAAATATGCTTAGGCCTATCCACAACTTTCCAACATCCCATCGTGCATTGCGCAGAAGTTGCACGGAACTTCCGCCGCCGCAGCCGAGTGTGATCTACAAGCTCACAACGGTTGCATCTGAGACGCGACCTGAGCTTGTATGTCTGCTGTTTACCGGAAGTGTCTTACACATAATAATGCTCCAGTAAATGTTTGCGGAAACAGGTGGATAGTGCAAATTGTTCAAACATTTTTCCCCTGTTGGGGGTGGGGGGGATTGGTGATCTACAGGAGGGGGCACTGCTGTCACAAGTGTCCTATCTTAGTGACCTGCTGCACACACATTAATTGTGAAGACAACATCTTAAGACGGTAATTTATAAATGCGATTTTTACCTTTTTTCAGTTTTTACTGTACCATAACAGTAGAAAGCAGAAAGCCTGAGTTTAATATACATACTGTACACACAAAAATAAAAATGGCTGATCTACAAGCTCACAGTGTCAGCTTAGGTGGTTCGGGGCATCTAGTACGGAATCCCCCCGAGGAAGGTCCTCGATGCACGTCCCACTGCATGGGAGGAGACCCTGTAGCAACTCATAATGTAATAACGGCTCATAATGTAATAAGGGCTCATAATGTAATAAGAAAAACGTAATAAAAACTCATAATGTAATAATCAGCTCATAATGTAATAAAAAAACGAGCGCATAACGTAATAATGGATTTTTCAATAATGTAATAATGTAATAATGTGTTACATTAAGAACCTCCACATAGGAGGCTCATAATGCTAGTTCTGGGCCACTTTGCCGAAGGTCATGGGGACCATTATGTAAGCCTTGATGGACCAGTCACATACTTGATTCAAAGAGCGCACCACTTTGATCTGTCCAGACCTAGGGCCAGAGTGAGGTACCGGGTCAGGGCCAGAGTGAGGGCCTTACTGCGAGAGTGAGGGCCAGAGCAGGGCAGGATTTACCCTTCATGGTGCCCTGTGCTTGGACCTAGTTTGAAAGTTTTCAATCAATCAATCAATCAATCAATCAATCAATCAATCAATCAGGGATAGATAGCACCTTAACTCTGCAGCCGCACTGAGGCGCTCCAACACAATAGTGCACCAGTTCTTTTAGAGTTGTGCATACTAGTATCCACCTTACGTTTCTTCAAAACCCTTAAGTGTAACCAGTCATTACAGACAGCAACGTTAGGTTAGCTTAGCTTAGCTTAGCTTAGCTCATGTGAATATCTTTTTTTTACAGTTGATCCTCCGGTGCCCCCCTGTGGTTGTTGATGCCCTGTGCAGTGCCGGTTCTAGGACTCAGGTGGCCCTATGCAAGATTATTTTAGGTCTCCCCCACCTAAAATAAACAGATTATTATTATTATATTACATTTGGCACGCCACCACCCCTCTCCACCCCACTCGACCCGACCCCACACAATTGTGCCAGGTATTCCACTACAAGGAACTGGGTAGAGTGGTGTGACAGTGGTACAAAACGTGGTAGTATAAAGTTTGCCTGGCTCCAGCCAATAGACCTGCCCACTCTCTGAGTGGACTGCTTCTCTTGGTCTGGTTTTGTCATATGACGCATCTCTTTCTATCGGTGTCTTGGCGCACCGACCAATGAAATCAATGCAAGACGGAGGAGGGGTGTGTCTAACTTTTGAAAATCAATAGAAACAGTGGAGGGAGGGGTGCTCCCTTTGAACTTCAAAGGGGTTCTGAACTGCAGCCATACAAGTGTAAATAGCTCGTTAGTGCTTCTCTCTAATCAATGAAACATCAAAGACAACAACTTGATTCCTGTCATACAGGGGGAGGGGGAATGTTTTGTGTACACAAGTCAAACACAACCCCTCCCACCAGATCTCTTGTGATTGGGAATTTCAAATTTTAAATCCCCTCCCCTTTTAAATCAAATAGAATAGGGACAACTTCAGACTCAAGCTCCAGCGCAGAGTCTGAAATCAGGCTAGTATAAAGTATCCACTCTAGAGTAGGTCCGAGCTCGGCTAAGCGGGGCCAAAGCAATGACGTATAACGCTGCTGCGGCAGACGCTGCTGTGGTCAGTAGTAACATTACCAGGGGTCATCAGTGACTTATATTCATTAATACTGAAAAGGTCAAACATCTCATCCATTCTACTTCTTCTTCATGCAAACTTCCAGTGATGCAATCTATTCTACTTCTTCTTATTCCCAGTGATGCAAACTATTTGAAATCTGGCAATTCTCATTTGAGATACTATTAACTACAGAGTGCATTGTTTTGAACGAACAGTACCTTCCTTCCTTGAGTTTTCTTCTTTTCTTCAATAAATATTTCAGGGACCACAATGGAAATAAGTCGCAAGACTATGTTGTGTTTGTATCCTTGACGCTTCTCAGATGAACATGATGTAACTTGAGTTTTTTCCTGTATGACGTCTAATCAAGGATACATATTGTGATCTTCTGAATATGATGACAGCTTGGTGAGTTGATAAGAACACATTGTTACGTGTGTATCACGCTACGATGTCATCATTATGGCATGGGCTGTTCCCTTCTCCCCTCTCTATAGTTAAAAAAACAACTCCAGAACAAAAACAAAGTGTCTGAGCACAGGTGAATTGAGAAAGTAATGCCTGTCTGTCCGATAGCAGCAGGGACATGGCCCCATCTTCTCCCTGTGATGTGGCCCACTGGCCCCCTTAGTGGTTGTGGCCCTAAGCGACAGCTTATATTGCTTATGCCAGGAACCGGCCCTGGCCTGTGCTTCAGCACGTCAAGCCCTATTATAAATCCGGCCCTGGGCCAGAGCGAGGGACCGAGTCAGGGCCAGAGTGAGGTACCGAGTCAGGGCCAGAGTGAGGTACCGAGTCAAGGCCAGAGTGAGGGCTAGACTTAGGACCAGAGTGAAGGACAGATCGAAGTGGTGCGCTCTCCTCTGCTTCCTGGACTCTTTGAATCAAGCGTGTGACTGGTCCATCAAGGCTTACATAATGGTCCCCATGACCTGCAGCAAAGTGGCCCAGAACTAGCAATGGCAGACTGTCGTCATACTGACCACATGGGGATATTATCGATGTTGCATCAACACCCAGTGTCGATACAACCACGAACTGTATGTTGAACATTGTGGATGCTCTTTGTACAGCTAAATGATCCCCATATTTCACATTCATTTGCTGCATGTTTAGCAGATAATTGCTCCATTGCTCCATCAACAAAGTTGGCAGGGTGTGTAGCAACTCATAATGTAATAATCAGCTCATAATGTAATAAAAAACAAGTGCATAATGTAATAATTAAAATGTAATAAAAGCTCATAATGTAAGAATCAGCTCATAATGTAATAAAAAAGACATTATTACATTATGAAGTTGTATTACATTATGAGCCTCCTATGTGGAGGTTCTTAATGTAACACATTATTACATTATTGAAAAATCCATTATTACGTTATGCGCTCGTTTTTTTATTACATTATGAGCTGATTATTACATTATGAGTTTTTATTACATTTTAATTATTACATTATGAGCCCTTATTACATTATGAGACGTTATTACATTATGAGTTGCTACAGACCCCGTGGCAGACCAAAGACCAGATGGAAGGATTATGGGCCCTATTTTTATCCATGCCTTACCCCTTTTCCCTAAACTTCTTTGCCTTTTTTACTATTTTGAAAAACATTTTCCAATAGTTCAAATCGCTGATCTTCAAGCTCACAACATGTCAATGTAGATCGCATTAACACCTATACCTACACTAGCTGGAGTTGATTGATATGCATCCCAGGCTCGTTCCTATGCTAATGCCGCTGCTGTGACACTATAGTTTTTGTAAAAGTTGTTGAGGGGTGAACATAAACATAAACTCGATGCATGTGCGATTATGCGTGCGTGTGATCTTGCTCCAAAAGATTCAGGTACAGCGTGTACCCGAGGTGTCGGGTGATACGAATAGGCTACAACCCTGCATGCTGCCAAAGGCAAAGAGGCTTCAAATCAAATTGTACCTTGGAGACAATAAAGGCTAATTCAATTCAAATCAGTTCACAAAAGGATAGAGCCTGCACACCGAGGTAGGTACAAAATAATCTTCATCAGGTCATTATGACCTCTATCCTTTTGTGAACCTGCCTACCTTTGTCTTCTACTCGTTCCGTGTCTCAGAGGAGGGCTGTGGAGACTTCAGAAAGTCACCAAGAAAAATATATAGCCTATTTTGAATAAAAGTCTGTTCACCCTCCTGGTCTTTCGTCAAACAAAAAAAAAATGATATTTCGCCCGACCTTTTGCCCGGTGCTCGCACGACTTTCGCATGACTTTTGCCCCGGAATTACCTATCCGTTCACCCAGGAATACCTGTCCATTCGCTATAGCTGCCTGTGTGCAGAGATGGGCAAAAATACATCAAAAAGTATTTTGATACAAAATACAAATACTGTATCAAAGAATGTATCAAAATACAAAATAGAAATACTGGTCTGAGAAATGTATTTGAGATACAAATACGTATTTTGTATTTTGAAAATACATGAAAATACATTTAATAAAAATCGATGCAAAGATTAGTAAATTCATAGATTGATTGCCAAATATTAATTTAATTGCCCGTCAGAATGTCTGAGAATAAATTGACCATACGAGCAGAGTGTTTCTCATGCCGTTTGGCTTTGGAGCAGGCCTTATGTGTGCAGGCCAAGACAACGGGATGTCCAAATTTAGAATACATAGCCTATAGGCCACAGTGAGTACCCCTGACCAGGGCAGGAATTTCAGGGAGGCCCTCAGTTTGGCCTTGTGCCCCTCCAAATAAATGGCATGACCTGAGGCCACAGTAGCCTTAATGCCCCAGCTGACTCTACCACTTTCTCCTCAGTCTCTTTCTTGTCAATAGCCAATTTAAGCTTTGTACGGCTACGGCAGATGACAACGGCAGACGGAAATGATCAGAGCTCGATAGATAAACCTGCCGCCGTTGCGGCCGTCTCTACTACGGCAGGAGCTAGCTTTCCACGTAGCATCTACAACACCTACTGTGTAGACGCGTCGCCATGGGAACCAAAGAGTTCAGCTAAAGGGGTGGGACCCCTTCACCGGCGGCTGTTTACTTAATGATTTGGAAGTAGAAACGGGCTCCTTAAATTCCCCAGTGTCTCTTTCTTGTCTTGTAGACAACGGTGTCTTTTGTTGAGATTCTCAGCTATACATGCCTTACCCCTTATCGATGTGAACTTCTTTGCCTTAGTTTTACTATTTTTAAAAACATTTTAAAATACTTAAAATAGGTGATGTACATCGGCATGTTGTGAGCTATTTGAAATATTCAAAAATATTTTTGAAATTAGTTAAAAATGGCAAAAAGGTTTAGGGATAAGCCATGGCAGGGGTGAGATGCCATAGCCTCGCGTGGGCTCGGCGAGCCCACACTTATTTTGCTTCACGCACGCGCGCCTCATATGCACACACTAATTAACAATAAAAACAGCGTGCTTGCATGACGTCATGAATTTAGAGGACCCACACTTCTAAAATCCATATCACGCCACTGATGCCATGGATGAAAATAGAGCCCTCTGAACCTTTACGTCCCCATCTTAGTTTAAACCAATGCCAGGGGTCATCAATGTGTCCGTTGTCCATGTCCCCTTCAAATCTTCTATTTAAAAAAATAAAAATACTACAGTATACAGTGGCTGACTTGCAAGTCTCCAGGTTTTATATAAGGAATATAATTGCAAGTCACTCGTCATGATATTGGATTATGCACATATTCCACACTGTTCATATTCACAATAGGCATTCTCATCACAATGCCTGCTGTCCATTGTTGTATGCTGAAGTATAAAATAGATTTAAAGTTGTTAAACATGTTTTTATGATATAAAGCAATTTTGCTTATTAATACCCGCTCAAGGACCCCTGGACTGTGAGAACCACTGGCCACTGGTGCCAGTTCACCCAGAAACGCCATTGCAGAAAACCATACCAAAAAATGTCTTCCAAGCCAATGAATGATCTGAACAGTTTAAGAGCTGCGTTTCTCAAATGCCCTTTGACATTAACACTCTAAGAAAGAGCCCAATCTTTTTAAGCAAATGAATAATGTGGATGATGTCAATATGACATCTCTTCTCTAATTGCCTTTAGTGCTTTGAAAAGTTCAAAGCCATCACTTTGGAAAAAGGTTAGGGTTAGGGTTAGGTAAAAGGTTCAGAGATGACCATGGAAATAATAACAATAATACACTTGACTTTTAAAGCAATCTTTGAAAATGGATTATAAATTGCTCCATCTACACCTTCTCTCTCAGTTTTCCTACTTAAAAAAAAAGTTCAAAGGGATGACTAACCACTCTCCCTCTTTAAAAACACAGCATGTGTTCTCCATCATGTCTACTTATTCATGGTAATATTACTGACCACTCCTTTTGTATGTCCGTGGCAAAAATATATTTTTAGGAAAATGTCCATCAATGCAGTAAGTTTGATTTGTGCAGGGCTGAGATTTCACTGCAGATAGTCTACATTTCAAAATCATCCTAACCCTTAAAATGGTACACCATATCTGTAATCATATATTGATCAAGATGTAGCGCTCGATTTTTTGGATTACATTCCGGTTGACTATGATTGGCTTCCCAAGTGGCTATGATTCATTTTTCAGGCCTTGTTAAGCAACCCGGCCTGGTAGAGAGTAGAGACCTCTGACCTCTGATGAAATGTTGTATTTATTTATTCCACCTGTGTAAATGTTTTAATTGTGTTAATTTCAAAATAAATGACATTAAAAAAAAGTATTTAGTATTTTAAAATACAGAAAATACTAGACCAGAAAGTATTTTGATACAAATTACATCTACTTTTTTCCATCCCAGCCAAATACAAATTACAAAATACAAAAAAGTATTTCAAATACGTATTTCAAATACTGCCCATCTCTGCCTGTGTGTGTTTGTTGTAGGCCTAGTAGAAATTATTTATACGACTGTCAATATGTAATATTGTGTATGTCCTAGCTCCTTTCGGAACCCCTCACTCCACTGCTACGCAGCTCCGAGATGGGGTTCCTACTGGTAGCATGCCGGAATCCTGCGGCTGGATCGCCGATCCGCCGTTAGGGAACACTTCTTACCTTTGGTGAACACTCTATCCAAAAAGTGACGGGTCTCTGTTAATCTATAATCATTTTACTTCTTTAAGGTGGAAGAAACTCGAAGCAAGGGGGTGAAATAAAGTTTTTATATCGCTCAGAAGGTCAGCCGGCTCTGTGTTTTTAGACATTCCGGAAGTTGTGGCCGCATAGGGAAACATTACTGCCTCCCCTGGTCACGTGGTAATACACAAGTTACACAACGGGGAAAACACGGGTTGGTTTCTCCCCATGAAATGATTTCCAATTTTAGGTGTTGAAGAAATGCTTTTTCTCTTTAGAGAGAAACAATTTGAGAAGTTGTGATGGAATGTTTTAACAGGTCTCTTTTCTTCCCATCATACTGTATGTGTTGTTAATACAAACTAACTAACTAAACCCGTAACAAAATGTCTATGACATATTGTTGTGTAGATGAAATGTATTACAGGAGATGTTTCTAAAAACATTGAGTCAATATACAAATGAACAAATGGAAGGAATGATAGGCCTATGTAAAATGTGTCTAAACATTATGGTAAGGAAATACTTCCACAAATTAAGGTAGCCTATGTAAATGTAAGATTTTCATTGACCAAATGGAACTTTTTGGTCCTTCTTTCAAAAAAAGCAGAAATGTCTCTTGTTGTGAGCTTGTATACAACACGAGACCAGGGGACCAAATTCTGGGCCCTGGGTACAAGGATTCACTGCGGGCCACCCATGAATGTTCGTCATAGGGGGAGGGGGTTAAACCCATTTAGACTGGGAACACATTATTTTGTGCTTTAACTATTGAAAAATCGTGAACATTTGTGCAAGTCTTTGAATATGTCAATTTTTGTTGTTGAAAAACCTGTTTCTATGCCAGTGGTGCTCAAACTGTTTCATGTGAAGGAACCGCAAATGATATGATTTGAACACATTTTCACGACTTTTCAAAAATAGCAGATCTACAAGCTTGCAGCACGGCACTCAGTGCCACGCTGTGAGCTTGTAGATCGGCTATTTTTCAATAGCTAAACAATAAGGCCCCCCCACCTTGGGCCCTAGTAACTCAGTCCCCCCCCCCCCAATAGGCCATTGAAATAACCATTTTTGACAAGTGTTCAGTGGGAGAATATTATCATTATAAGCTATTGCGTGTTTGTTCAGTATTAACAGCTCCCTGTCTCTGCAGTTCCTGTCCTGATTCGATGAAATTGGTGTTTTCTGTTTAGAGTTGGAGATGGGGACTGGGGAGACCCTACTGAACAATACAATTAGCATGCCACGAGACTGGAATTAATCTATATCAAAGAGAGAGAGAGGAGGGGGTTGTCTAATCGGATTAGTAGGCAGTCTGTCTGTCTCTCTGTCTCTGTCTCTCTCTCTGTCTGTCTGTCTGTCTGTCTCTCTCTCTCTCTCTCTCGCTCTCTTCCTCCCTCTCTCTCTCTCTCTCTCTCTCTCTCTCTCTCTCCGCCCTGTAGCCTACTGACGGTGAGCGCGCCACACTGTGTCTGTATCGCTTCCCACCCGACGAGCGGCTCCACTTTTTCCCCTTTCTTTTCAGTTTGAAAACGCAAATGTTTGCGAGAGGATTGCCTTCTTTTTAGACGTGAGTCAATTCCTTCGCTTCGGCAAGTTCGGCTTATTGCTTTCGGAATTCGGGACGACAACAACAACAAGTGAAGTCGACCCACGATCCAACGATATTAAAAGTTAGGGCTTTGTTTTGACAACAACACAACTACTGATGATGATGATGATGATGGACCCGGTTCCACTCTGATCAGGCGGCTTCAGTTTCAAGTTCTCTCGCTGAGGTTCTGGATAAAGTTGCGGAGGAGAGACCAGACCACTGACCAGCTGAACCAGATGATGTCCCACTCTTCTCCCGTGACCTCCTAGCTCCTCCGGACCGCTCCGGAGCGGGGGAGAGGGGAGGGGAGGGGAGAGGGGAGGGGAGGGGGGTAGATGATGGTTTAGGTTATAGATGACGTTTAGATGTTTTTTTTTTTTTTTAGATTAAATGGTTTTAATCACGGACGACTGCAGGCACAGAACCGGGGGGAGCATCGCCCAGGTCCACCCGTCCAGGAGCGCCTCTGAAGAAGAGGAGGATCAGGTAATGTAACAAGGTAGAGTTGCCGGAAAGAAACTATATAATCATATATTATGGATCTCAATGGAAAATAACAAATAAGCCTTTCCTTACCCGAGTATCCTTTTAGTTGACATTGTATCAGTGAACTGTAGGCCTACTGTCATTATTAAACTGAACCTTTTCCTATCCAAAACTTCTAATAAATACCTCAATCAATCAATCAATCAATCAATCAAAAGGCATAAACCATCAGCCCAGGTGAGTTTCTTTCCGACGACTCTTTAGTCCAGTAATTTTAGGCCAACATTAGGCTAAACCTAAAACAAATTGCAGTAGCAAACTCAACTGATTCTGTATCCTCATTATGTCCTTAGTGAGGGAAAAAAAGTCCCAAGGAATCCCACCAGGGCAAAGTTTTGAAAACGACCTACCTACCTTCACTTACTATACACTACACTATAAAGGAAAAATGACTCCCAAACACAATCTGCTTTAAGTGGGATGTGAGGGGTCAAACTAGGGGTTTTTAATTATTCTGAATCCATTGCAAGCATTTGTTTTGCATGAAAAACATTCCTTGGGCAAGAAATGGCCCCTCAAAATGATGGTTTAGTGATGAGTCATCAATTTTCACAGTCTTTTCGGGTCCGTTTTTAGCCCAAGGAATGTTTTTCATGCAAAACAAATGCTTGCAATGGATTCAGAATAATTAAAAATCCCTAGTTTGACCCCTCACATCCCACTTAAAGCTATACTGTGTAAGTTGCTCAACTAGTGGTCAGTAGCGTCCGCGTCTTTCGGCCGTTTTTCGCCGCAGACCGGGCCTCACACCCCCGCGTCACCCCCGCGTCTGCCTCCATCTCGCCGAGATCTATCTTTGGAGGGGTCCCTGGTTCCTGTGCGTTCAGGCATTCCGGAGAAACGGAGTGTTTCACCCGAGTATAGATAGACACACGGGCGCCTACAAATATGGCCGCCCTATTGTGATAGCTAGCGACCCCACTTCAAGATGCGCTGTGATTGGCCGGCAGTGTATAACCCTCGCTGTGATTGGCCGGTAGTGTATGATGACGTCATTTTGCCGGGAAATCCCGCCCCTGTCACTGCTAGAAGAAAATATATAAAGAGAAGGCTTCAGAAGCTGAAAATAACGGAGTGGGTGTTCTAAAACTTTAGCGATTTAAGAGTTAGGACAATTTTAAGATTTGTTTTATAAAAAAAGTTACATGGTATAACTTTAAAGCAGATTTTTTTGGGAGTCATTTTTCCTTTATAGTGTAGTGTAAGTGAAGGTAGGTAGTTCGTTTTCAAAACTTTGCCCCGATGGGATTCCTTGGGACTTTTTTTCCCTCACTAAGGACATAATGAGGATACAGAATCAGTTGAGTTTGCTACTATTGCAATTTGTTTTAGGTTTTTTCATATAATGACTGGACTACTTCTGGTATTCCTATGGCTTTTTCATGACAAGACCTACCGTCTGAAAATAGGACAACCCACTGTTTCCCAAACACTGGGTCCCTTAATATCTTTTTTTAATTTAAATTATTATTATTATTTCAAAACATTTTGAAAAACATTTCTTTAATTTAATTAATACAAATTAATAAAAAATTAAAATAAATGTATGTTGCTGCTCAAACGTTTTCATGTGAAGGACCCCAAAAGAAGTTATAGGCTATTTGGCTGCCCATCATATCATAATACCTAAACAGGGACCCCCCCCCCCCCCCCCCAGGAGCAAAGATGTATGAGTTAAAAATGCTTATATTCAAAGATTTGCAGAGTGCGTAACTGCCTCAGCCTGATGGCCTCAAAAGTCCAGTATCTTTCCTGGTCTACAGGGATGTCCCTTTGGTCTGATGGTTAAGATGTTAGTCTTTCACGCAGGAGATCTGAGTTCGAATCTTGGGTGTTACACACACATTTGAATGATTTTTCAAAAATAGCAGATCTACAAGCTCATACATAGCGCTGCACAAATTGACGCGCGATAAGCTGGTAGATCTGCAGTTTAAGAACCACTGCTGTAAAAGGTATAACCAGAGAGTCTGATGGGAACATCAATGTCATTGTAATTTTTTTCCCTAAACGTAAGAAAACATACATTAACCAGTAAAAAGCATGAGCTCAGTTCGGGGCTCTCCCCAGGTTGGCAGAGGGGGAGTTGCGCCCAGGATTACGGTTTAGGCAATTGGCACTGGGTGAAAAATGGGTTACAAAATCATGGGATAAAAATAAAAAATAAATCCATATATTCATACATTCAAATTTTCATTATCTTTGAATATCCAAAGTATTAAAAATATATATATGCCAAAAACTACTTTCCCTGTTTTAACGGATCAAAGGACGAGGAGGAAGACGAGTACCTCGAGGGAGACGAGGACGGTGAAGAGGAAGAGGACGACGATGACGACGTGGAGGAGGTGGACTTTGAGGACCTGTGCGACACGAGGAGCATCCTGTCGGACGACTCCTTCTACCCGCCCGACGAGCTGCTGGACGGGGGGTCGTCGGCGGTCCCCGCCGGGCCCCTCACCTTCTACCAGGCCTGCTGCCGCAACGACGCCGCCGTGCTCCGCACCATGGTACGCCAGGGAGTGAGCGAAGAGGAGGTCATGGAGACCGACAGGAACAAAAGGGTACGTTGTGTTCTTAAAATGAATATGTACAGCAGGGTTCCCCAATAGGCGGCCCGCGGGCCATTTACGGCCCGCAGGGGGCTACTGTCTGCATGGCCCCCACCAACCCCAGTGATAATGGTGGTATAAGAGCAGCAACAACACTAGTATATCGTCGTTGTCGGGTGGAAATCTCGTATCTCGAAATTTGTACGTTCTTTCGCAAATCATACAAGGCCGTCGCACAAAAGTAGTGAAAACAGCAGATCTACAAGCACACACCGCCTCGCACCGCGAGGCGTTGTGTGCTTGTAGATCGGCTGTTTTCACTAGTTTAAATCATTTTTTAAATGATAAATTCAAAAGGGTTTGGACATACAAGATTTTCACCCGACAACGACGAAAACTGTCGCTGGAGTAGAACGCCACCGTCGCCCCCTGCAATGTTGTGGCCCTCAGCTTGGTACCCTAGACATAATTCGGCCCTTGGGGAAAACTAATTGGAGAACCCTGATGTACAGTATGTGTGTGTTAGCCTGACACTCAGCCTGAATTGACATTTCGTTTCACTCCATCTTTCAGTCTGAAAGCACCCTGGTCACAATATGCCTTCCGGTTGGTTCCAAGATTTCTAGCGTAAGTGCTGCGTTTAACGGAATTTACATCATGCGGTGCGGGTCTGTTTACATTCCCCAGCGAAACAAACACAAAGATTGTAGCTCTTAATAGGTGTAACATCGTCTGAATCAATGTTTTGGTTTGTATATTGTTTATTGCGAGCGCAACCGACGGAGCAGGAGGAGACGTAGACCAGAGTTATTCCAGCGGGGAATACGTTTGCAGGGACGCCGCACTGTGAAAAAAAATACAACTTCTGGGAAAATTCAGCCCCGCCTCCTAGAACGGTCTCTAGGGTGGCCACCAGCAGGACACTTTTCCAGGGCGCGCTGTATGGGTCTCCCAAATTGATGCAGTCGCGGACCCCCTTCTCAAAATATTTTGTGCCAGCCAGGCAATTATTCTTGAGTTAAATTGTCCCATTTGAAATCTATTCCCCATGACTGGCATCAGAAATAATAAAACAGAGAGAGGGGAAGAGAAGGGGAAACATATGGGTACAAGATAGCTCAGCTGCACTTATTTTGTTACTAGAGACTAGAGGAAAACCTAGCAGGAGGACATTGAGTTATTGCCTGTCAGTCAAAGCATGCATTGCGTTCTACCTTTCCTTTGCTGACAACACATTACACACAGTGCTGCAAAGTGCATGATACTCGTCAATTCTGCGCTTCGGCGTCTTTTGGGCAAATCTGAGCTGCAGTTCATCCTCTACAACTACTTAACCTCGCCTCACCAGGCTTTCTAACAACTACTCGCCGTTGGTTTTATCCACAACAAGCGTGGCAGGAGCGACTGGAGCGTTCAGTGTGAGTAACAGTAGTGCAACTTGTACTTGCTGTGTGTAAACAAAATACACACGCGACAAGCTGCGGTGCTGTATCGCGCTGTGAGCTTGTATATCTGCTAAACGGGAGATTTGCGGAGATATGTAAATGTAACCATTAAGCAATAACACATGAACTGTAGCCTAATCCCTCTGAAAGCCGGACAATTAGGTGTCCGGCCAGAGGCTGTGCTGGGCGGGGGGCAGCACGGTCAAAAACCGGACTGTCCGGCGTAAATCCAGACGAATGGCCACCCTAACGGTCTCTGCCTCATATCTTGACCAGGCTTTTCTCTTCGCAGATGAGTCTGGCTACTCGAGGCTAAGTTGTTATTGGTGTTTGGCTAGCCTGTTGCTTGCTACTTGCTAACCAAAGAAACAGGCAGAATAGGAGCGCTACAAACTAAATAATCAAACACGACAAAACATGTCTGCTACTGATGTTTCACAGCGAGATCGATACGATCGCATGTTACCGCGGCGGGCAACG
>NC_137828.1:21322205-21327205 GCF_963921795.1 Nannobrachium achirus | reverse complement strand
GGAGAATACAATTATAATAGCTTGTTAAAGTGACCATTTTGTTACATGTTGCATTTGTAGTTATTTCACTGTAATTTAACAACATAATAACCAGCACAGATAGACAAAGAGACATTCATGGATTTATATTTAAAAGTAACTTTTATTTTCCCCCCTGGACCCAGGGTATGGCAGCTGCATACCCAATTGACGCCCCTGGAGCTCTCTCTCCTGATTGGATAAAACTGTTATCCCGACACTGAAAAAGATTATCCTGTTTACTAGAAAGAAGCTGGAGAGACAGGGAGGCTCCTGTTATTAAACACATACTCTATAAGTCAATCACAACGGTTACTATCACAATATAGAGTTATAGCTTAAAGTTAAACAAGTGCTTCCATTGTGGAGAAGATAAAACATCCGCACAGTGTTTCGACTCTTCTATAGTAGGTTTTCATCAGGCAGATATTTGCCACTAACACCACCCGATCCGATTACCTTAGAACAGGGGTCTTCAACGTTTACAGGCCAAGGACCCCTTAGTTGAGAGAGAGATGAAGCAGGGACCCCCACAACCTTTTCATAGATTCCATATAGTTTCATTGTTTGACAGCACGATCATCAGTGTTTTTTGGATTCATGTCAATTTGTGTTTTCAGATATTTAACCACTTGAACCATCAATACTTAATAAACTTGACCTTTCTGTACTTAGTCTGCTCTATTTTCCCCTCTACACCAAACCTCTTTGCCGAAAATAGCCGATCTATAAGCTCACAACGCCTCGCAGCACGAGGCGATATAAAAAAGGAGGAAAGAATATTCTATCACACAAAGATCTGGGAGACCCCCTGTTGAAGACCCCTGCCTTAGACTGTTTGTTTCTAAAAGCGAGTGTTGTGAGCTTGTAGATCTGCTATTTTCACTACTTTTGTGTTACACTCCTGTAAACATATCAAACATGGAGATGTTGTCTGATGGCAACAATATCGATCTAATGGAAAGTATTCTGTTCTGTGAGCAAATCCTAACATATACATTTTAGAACTGCAGCCAGCGGTATTTGGTAGACAGGTAGACAGGACCAAATGCAGCACTCCAATTGGCTATAACGTCCTATTGTCACGGTTACGGTCCGCCCAGTCCAGGGGATCTTAACGTCCGCCCAGCCCATGGATCTGTAACCCTACACTGGCCCATACAACAACGGGCGCGCAGCAGCGAGAGCCTGCATTCTGCTACCTCCCCTCCTCCCTGTCCCTCTGCTCTCAAGACAAGTAGGAATAGGGAAGAAATAGCCAACCAGCAACCAAGCTTTTCTTCTGGAATTAACAAACTAGAATCCACTGTTACTGGGCTAGCTAGCCGAGAGCGTGTATCTTACAAGAAGTTCGGCGGCCCTTCGGGCCACTCACCTCTAGAGTTCGGGCCACTCACCTCTAGAGTTCACAGCAAGATACTGTCTGCCTGTCTGTCTGTCTGTCTGTCTGTCTGTGTGTGTGTGTGTGTGTGTGTGTGTGTGTGTGTGTGTGTGTGTGTGTGTGTGTGTGTGTGTGTGTGTGTGTGTGTGTGTGTGTGTGTGTGTGTGTGTGTGTGTGTGTGTGTGTGTGTGTGTGCGTGCGTGCGTGCGTGCGTGCGTGCGTGCGTGCGTGCGTGCGTGTGTGTGTGTGTGTTGCTAAAATGAAAACATTGAAATAATGAAAATAAAACATTGGCAGGCCTATTATAGTAACAATAATAACACAATTAGGCCAAAACTTTTTTTTTTTTTTCAAAAAACGTTTTTTTTTTTCAAAAAAATTTTTTTTTTTAAATTGTTTTTTTTACTTTTTTTTTTTAATTAAAAAAAAAAAAAAAAAACGGGCGTGGACTCTAGATGTGAGCGGCCCGAAGGGCCGCGAACCTCTAGTAGTACTACATTGGACCCATATTTGGAACACAGGTTCGTTCCTAAAACGTATCCATTTTGGACATATTGGGTTTCTGCTTGACAATGCAACGATATGTTACGTTATTCTGTGTGTGTGTGTGTGTGTGCAGTGATGTTAATAGGTTTTTAATGTAATGGGTCCCGGGACCCAAGAGGGGTCTTTCGGATGAGTCCCAGGGATATTTTATGGGTCCCACAAAAATTCAACGCGTCATGTCATTTTTGACAAAGTGCAGCATTTAACTTGAATTGGTTATTATATGGTTATGTTCATGTTACGTAGAAATGTGTATGAAAGAAATTAACCACAATTCCAAATCTTACAATTTGGAATTGTAAGATTATTTTATCGAAAAATAAAAACATATATTTTCTTTATTTTTCAAAAGTTTTTCCCCCAAAAAAGGTTTTAATCGTTCAAAACGTTATAAGCGTTAATGTTTTCCATATGTGAGAGGACCGTGTGTGTGTGTGTGTGTGTGTGTGTGTGTGTGTGTGTGTGTGTGTGTGTGTGTGTGTGTGTGTGTGTGTGTGTGTGTGTGTGTGTGTGTGTGTGTGTGTGTGTGTGTGTGTGTGTGTGTGGGAGACGAGTGCATGCCTGTGTTGTGCATTAACATGCATGCGGCGCTAGTCAGGTCCGCGGACTACTGATTGAGAAACACTGCTGGAACGGGCTGTGCGAGCGTCATAGCAGTGCGCGAATGCGCGTTGACTTGCCTGACTGTATCAACTCTATGGACTGGATGCTTTTGTTTACCTCCTGCCTCTGCATGCATGCTTGACACGAAAAGCTCGCTTGTTAATGGCAGCGTCGCCGTCGTGTGCGATGATCGCAAAATACACGTTAATGCGACACCACCGTGGACGCGGTCGGGGAGAGAGCGAGGCAGACACTGCTCCACATTTAATACACTAACACTAGCCTTAGCTACACTAGCCTGGGGTGCGCTAGCCTGAGCGCCCCCACTACGTTCCATGGACTCTGTAAAACTCCGCTTCTAGTCTCTAAAGAACAGACTCCATGCTAACGCAAGGAAGAGCAATTATTTATTATAAATATTATCAGGGCTTTGATGCAAGTTCTGATGGGTGCAGCTGCATAAAGTGTTGCTTGCTTGTTGTGTCGCTGCAGTGTAGAGACGTCATATTTCAGCGCTGTGCCTTGCACACGTTCTGTGGGGGAACCCTTTTCGGTGTATCACCAAACATGCTGTGCCACTATGGTCAGAGAGCGGCCCGGTGCTACGCTAAAACTCAGGCACCCATTGAATTCTGTGACCATCTACGGTCGCCCAAAATGGCATCGGTGGACGATAGAACGCACTGTCGTTAGTTCTATCGTCTGTTTTAAGACCTTCTACGCGGATTTCATTTGTGTTAACATAGCATTAAGTAGCATGCCTTCACCCATGAACAATGGTGGCGTCTGGACTTTTTAAAATATATTTTTTTCGCGACGTGGTAAATTATTTTAACGTGGATGCGTCCATGGGACCCAAGGACACTGACGTGAATGCTTCTTTAGGCAACGTGAATGCGTCAGAGACGCGTGACGCGCACGTATTGACGTCACTGTGTGTGTGTGTGTGTGTGTGTGTGTGTGTGTGTGTGTGTGTGTGTGTGTGTGTGTGCGTGCGTGCGTGCGTGCGTGCGTGCGTGCGTGCGTGCGTGCGTGCGTGCGTGCGTGCGTGCGTGCGTGCGTGCGTGCGTGCGTGCGTGCGGGTGCGTGCGTGCAGGTGCGTGCGTGCGTGCGAGTGTGTGTGTGTGTGTGTGGGGGGGGGGTGTATGTCCTTTTCCTGCTCTGCTCGATAAACCGCCTGTCATTCTCTCAAAAAACTCAATAAAAACATGTACATATGCCTGCTTAGGCACACACGTGCACAGAATTACATCAGCTGAAAATAGGACATCCCATTCTTCTCTCTCTCTATTGAAAATCGGAGGAACGAAAAGAGGAAATACCTCAAAAGTGTACTTAAGTACTGTATACAGTACTTAACTTACTTGAGTATACTGTATGTACTTGGTTATACTTTCCACTTTCCATGTGTGTTGCTATACTTTACTTGAGTAAAAACATGGGAAAAGTTCTTCTTCCAATTCAATTCAATTCAATTCAATTCAATTCAATTCAATTCAATTCAATACAATTCAATTCAATTCAATTCAATTCAATTCAAAGGAGCTTTATTGGCATGAGAAAACATACGTTTACATTGCCAAAGCAAGTGTCACAAATGAAAATGGGGAACAGTATAAAGTTGGAGGGGGTACAGCATTGTGTAAACAGAGCTATGTCGCATTGTGACATTTTAAAGCTTTTGGAACAAATAGCAGCATTATTTTTTTTTTCCTTCTCAAAATGCATTTAAAGGTAGCAGCTCTGTTCCATTCTGTATGTGCAGTAGGTCTAGATGTCAAGCCATGGTTTGTAGTCCTTAGGGGTGGTTGTGTTTCTAGCCTTCTTTTGTCGCAACAGTTCTCCCACTGTGGACAGGAGGAGTGATTCAGCTCCACTGACCTGCCTCTGTGCTTGAGTAATCACTTGGACACAAAGGGCTTTCCAGGTCCATCTTAATGAAAGACAAATCAAGGCAATCTACAAGCTCTCAACGCGTCCCGTTGCGACACGTTGTGAGCTTGTAGATCAGCTAGTTTTGTTGGTTTATTCACTTACAGAGCAGTAATTACAACTGATTACAACTGTTGCTAGTGGTGTTAAGTAACTAAGTACAATTATACAAGTACAGTACTTACCGTAAGTACAATGTTGAGGTATTTTTACTTTACTGGAGAATATCCAATTTTCAGTACTTTTACTCCACTACATCTCAGAGGCAAATATTGTGATTATTATTACAAAACATACATTACCCACTTAAGCCTTATTTAAACTTTGGCTATTTGAAAATAGCCAATCTTCAAGATCACGTGTCACGATGCAACGCGTTGTGAGCTTGTAGATCCGCTATGTTGAACTTGTGAAAAATTAGTTACGTGGTTCTCTTCTCAAACATTTTCATGTTAAAAAAAAACAAAACAAATGAATCCAAGGACCCCCAACTGAAAATATTTTGTGTCAGGGATCTGCC
>NC_137828.1:21184705-21317205 GCF_963921795.1 Nannobrachium achirus | reverse complement strand
CTGCTTCCACATGACTGAATCAACCTGAAGTTGATATTTGTATTTAAAACAAACTGCACTGGGGGTCTTGGATCTTAGGCTTGCAAAATGTGTGGGCGAAACGTGGGTCATGGGCCCCAGGTTGAGAAGTAGTCGAATCAGTTTGTTTTGGGAGGTTTAGAGCTTAGCCTTTAGTGGCAAGCACTGAATGAGGGCCCAGTGAGAGTCCTGCAGAGGGCACTTTTGTTGACAAAAGTGGAAATTCTTCCCAGGAATCTTGTTCTTTGATTTACTTTTTCGATCACCATTGTTGCCATGCTATCCCCAGACAGGTATTTGTCAAGAATACAGCCCAAATAGGTAATCTCTTCCTTGCTGGACATTACTGTATCGTCAACTTTGACCTTGAAATCGTTTATATTTATCTCACATAGAGAATGTCTGGTCCCAAGCAGGGAGGCATTGGTTGCCATTTCTTCAGTGCGACCCGGCCAGGGATGGAACGAACCTCGACTTCCCAATGTCAGGGCGGACTCTCTCACCCAGGTGTGGGCAACATTGTTTTCCAGAGGGCCATGCTTACATCCATAAAGTGAGTGAAAGGCTACATATTTCGAATGTAGTTGTTTCGGGGTTGTTTCGGGGGATTTGACGGTCCGGATTGAGATGGTCAGAGGGCCGGGTAGGTTTGCACAGGCCCATTTAGAACGGGTACACATTATTGTGTATCATTATTTTATGCTTTAACTATTGAAAAATAGCAGATATACAAGCTCACAGCGTGGCACCGAGTGCCGCGCTGCGAGCTTGTAGATCTGCTATTTTTGAAAAATAGTGAAAATTTGAATTTTGACCCGATTCGGTAAGTGTCTTTTGAATCCTTCTAAGATTTTTTGAAAAACCTGTGTTTCTGTCAGCAATCTGGCCAGCCAGGTCCTTTTCACTTCAACTGGAGCTCAGTTTGGCCATGGACCCGCATCTCAAAATATTTAGTTCCAGGGACCATCCAGAAGCAAAATTTGAGTTACAAACGTTCGCTTTGAAAATACATAATATTGAAAGATTTGCACACATTTTCACGATTTTTTCAAAAATAGCAGATCGAGCTTGTATATTAGCTATTTTTCACTGGTTAAAGCATTCAATAATTCTAGGCCTAAATGGGTTTTTAACCAGTTGTGGAACTAGTTTATTTTGACCAGGAGTATCTATACTAGTATACTTTGACTCAAGTACTGGAGTTGAGTACAGTGTCCACCACCGCTCCTCTGTTTCTCTTCTCCGGAGATACAGTGGCTCTGTGTGTGTGTGTGTGTGTGTGTGTGTGTGTGTGTGTGTGTGTGTGTGTGCGTGTGCGTGTGCGTGTGCGTGTGTGTGTGTGTACCCTAGCCTCAACGACCTTGCAGGCTTATGTAAAGGATAAAATATAATTTAGATAGCATGTTATGTTGACTGATCCCATGTCACTGTTGACCTGGCTGACCCCTATAGTGTGTATAGTTTAAATGTACCGATTTTTTGGTTTACCTATTATCCTATAGATTACTATTTCAATGCATTTGTATCACCTTGTGCCTGTCCTTGCTCTGGATTAAGAGCATCTGCTAAATGCCTAAATTGTAAAGTGTGTGCGTGCCTGTGCGTGCCTGTGCGCGCGCGCGTGTGTGTGTGTGTGTGTGTGTGTGTGTGTGTGTGTGTGTGTGTGTGTGTGTGTGTGTGTGTGTGTGTGTGTGTGTGTGTGTTTTGGCTGATGGGGGCAGCGGCTTCCGGGAAAACACCCAACTTTTACAGGACTTTCCAGACCCTGTGTACACATCACAGTCCATATATGAATGCCCACCTACACACACACACACACACACACACACACACACACACACACACACACACACACACACACACACACACACACACACACACACACACACACACACACAAAGAGCAACTATGCTGCCATGAATGCACACAGGCCGACACAGAAATGCTCACATAAAAAAAAAAAAATAGGGAGAGGGGTGGGGTGGGGTAAATAACTTCCAACGGGGTCAGGACAGTTCACTAACTCCTTGAAGACACAACAGATGTCTTATTGTTGCTGTCGGGCAGAAACCTTGTATCTCCATATTTTTGTTAATTCCCCAATTCATCATACAAGAGTGTCACGTAAAAATAGACCTTCAAGCTCACGATGCGTCACTTCGCGGCGTGTCGTGATCTTGTAGATTGGGCTGCTTTAGCTATTGTTGAAATATTGAAAGTGAAAGTGTTTAACTGTCTGTGATTTTTTATAAATATTGAAGCAATGAAAAGTATTAACAGGAGCTTGTAACTAACCAGTAAGACTCCCTAATCGGGAGATAGGCGACCGGCACGTCGCATACACAAACTTTAGAAGGCAATGGTAGCCAATCAGGAGGGAATATGGGAAATGGGACAGATCCATGTTGATGACATGACTTTAGAGATACTGTGTACCGCTTTGCATGATTTTAGGGCAAAGTCTGTAGGAGCAGTGTCCAAAAGTGTGTTTTAAAAAATCTGCCTGATGGTGGCGCTAAATGGGACAGATCCATGTTGATGACATGACTGTGACATATTGTGTACCGCTTTGTGTGATTTTAGGGCCAAATCTGTAGGGGCAGTGTCCAAAAAATGTGTTTTGCAAAAAACACCCTGATGGTGGCGCTATAAGAGGGCCATGTGTGAAATCAGGGGCGGAGGTTGTGATTTGCCAGGCAAGGAGTGTGTGTGCAACGTTTGGCATGGATAGGGGCAACGGTGGCAGAGATTTGAGTAGGGGCAAAAGTGTGACGTTACGTTACGTTACGTAACGTTACGGACAGACGGCCTGCCGGTGGAGCTTTTCATAGTAACTGCAACCTGACGGTCGCAATAATAACTACATTGGATCCAATGGAACACAGGTTATTTTTTCCCCCCCTTTTGGACATACAAGGTTTCCATAGGACTCTGATCTTACACTTGGAAGGCACACACAGACATGCATGCTAGTGACACTGGACTGACATCATACATGTGTTTATGATGCAGGCTCCATCTGGTTCCTCTCATGATTCATGTGTTTGAGTTCCAGTTCCAAGATTAAGAAGTATTCAGATCTTCAAGTTAGGGCTGCACAATTTTGGGAAAATATCTAATTGCGATTTTTCTGACTAATATTGCGATTGCGATTTTATTCGCGATATTTATATATTTATTTTAAGGTTGGATAAGTGATAGTTTTTTGGTTAAAACAAAACGTTTTTTGTTAAAAGGTTGATATAATAAATGATTTTAACCAAATAAAATGACTTCACTACCTTAAGTCAAGCTTCCGAAGCTTCCGTTGAATATTTATTGAGTAATACCGTTAAAAAACAAATTGATTATTAATAACTAGGCAAATTGGCAATCATGCAAATGGTTTGATTCAGTTCATATTATCAAAAGATTCCCTTGTATTTTGCTTATTAGCAATATAAAACGTTTTTATATTCAGAAAGATCTCAGTAATGGTATTGTCTGCCTCTCATTAAGTCATTATTGTCAAGGAAGAAAGTACCATATGTCGCTGCCTTGCTTTCATCAAGGCAAAAGAAAAGCACATTTCACATCTGTGCAGGGGACGGAGGAGGGGAGCCACCGTCATACAGAGAAATCACTTTTGCGAATATTATGCACCTTTGCGATTTGCTAATTGCGTGGTTCCAAATTATTTTTGGGGATCCCCAGATGGTTAACTTAACGTGCAACATTGTTTTTTCCCTCAACAGTAAACAAACCAAAATAAAGTTTAAGTATATAGAGGGAATTCTGTAGCCTAGTTCCAGACCCTGAATCGCTAGCCACACCCCTTTAAATTTTTGTTTTGGCGATTCAGGTGTCTAGAATTGCTCTCATTGAAGAGACTTTCCTCGTTCGAAAATCCGTACGGCGAATCAGCGTCGTGAATCAGCGTCTTGTGATCAGCGTGGGTGGGGATTTCCCAGAACTCATGGGCAATTCGCCGCCGCCGGACGGGACCGCACACATCGCGTCGCGGTAAAATGCGGTAAATTGCGGTAAAATGCGATCGTATCGATCTCACTATGAAACATCAGTAGCAGACAGAAATTTTGAAAATAGACGATCTACATGTGAGCATGTAGTTCTGCTATATTCACAATAGAACCGTGTTATACAAAATCAAGGTTTATCAAGGTTTTCAAGGTTCGTTTATTTAGTGTCCCCAAAGGGCAAATGGGTTGCAGCGGCACAGACAACAATACATCAAACAATACAAACAACAAAATACAGAACACATGTGGCGGACAGATACCTTAAAATAAAATAAAGTGCACATTGACCATAAAGTGCATGCGTTAAAGTGCCATGCAATAAAGTGCATATTGTCCTTGAAAGTGCATCTCTTATAGGAAAGACCAATAAAGTGCACATACTGTATGAGGAATAGGTTATCTCCTGGACCTACCCAGAACAGCGTTCAGTGTGCAGATAGACACAGGAACAAATGCATATTTGTGCCTGTTTGTTGTGGCACCAGCGGCCCGCAAACGATGACCAGATGGAAGGAGTTCATATTTTTTATGTACCGGTAGTGGGTGAGCAGCATCAGAACGGATAGACAGAGCTTTGCTGAGCGTCCTGTTTGTTGAAAATCTGTCCTAAGCTGTTCATCTGTGTGCCAGATACTTTAGAGGTAACTTTTACAATCCTCCCAAGGGAATTTTTATCTCTGTCACAAAGATTACCATACCAACAAATAATCGAAAAGGAAATGACAGACTCGATGTAGGCACTGTAGAACAGTTTCATCAGAGTCTTGTCGACATTGAACTTAGCTAGTTTCCTCAAACAGTATAGGCGTTGCTGACCTTTTTGATACATCATATCAGCGTTAAGGTCAAATTTCAACTTGTGGTCAATAATTGTGCCTAGATATTTATAGCTGGTTACAATATCTACTGCTTGTCCATTGACAACACTCTTCTGTGGAGATGGTGGGGAACATCTAAAATCAATGCATATCTCTTTTGTTTTAGAGACATTAAGTTGCAAGAAGGAATTGTCGCACCAAGACAGGAAATCATCAAGGACTTGCCTGTGACTATTCTCATCATTATTGAGCAGGCTGACGATGACCGAGTCATCAGCGTACTGTAAAATGTAATACATCAACTCTTTGTGCTCGTCTAGGGTGGAGGGGTCCCCAGTTAAAATATGATTTTGGGGGTCGCAGTCTGAAAAGGTTGAGAACCACTGATTTTATTCTGCATTTGTGCCACGGACGCTCATTTGATGTAGCCTCTCAGACCCAAAACTTAGAATATTTTGTTATTGATAACATTTTGTACACAATTCCTCTGTCACTCTCTTTCTCCCTTCATCCCCGATGAAAAGAATTGCTTCTCAGGGTGGGACAATGTTGGGTATCTGCTCTGCATGTAAAGTGTCTGACTTGTCGTGACACTTTTTTCTTCACAAGTTTATGGCTTTGTGTGGAATGTATGTTATTCCCTTGAAGGATTTAATGTTATATCCATGTCATTTCTGCATCTTAGGCTCCGCTTCAGGATTCTGGCATTCATGATCTCAGATTCTCTAGTACAGGGGTCTTCAACAGGGGGTCCGGTATCCCTAGGGGGTCCTCAGAGTTAGTACAGGGGGGCCGCCAAATCTTTGTGTGATAGGATCATGTTTTTTACATTAACCATTTGAACCCTCGCATCCCTATTCTGAGTGGAACATTAGCCAAAAATAGCAGATCTACAAGCTTACAACGCCTCGCAGCGGCTATTTTTGGCAAAGAGGTTTCTAGAGGGAAAAGAAGAGCGGTTCAAGTGGTTAAATGTCTGAAAATACACATTACTCCAACATGATGACAGTGCTGTCAAACAAGTCTAAGCTGTCGTAAGAAATCTATGAACATTTTTATTCTTCAACACAATTTTATATAATATGTAGAGGGGGTCCCTGCTTCATCTCTCTCTCTCGACTAAGGGGTCCCTGGGCTGAAAACATTGAAGACCCCTGCTCTAGTACCACAGGAGTCCCACCGTCAAATGTAACTCACTCTCTCTCTCTCTCTCTCTCTCTCTCTCTCTCTCTCTCTCTCTGTCTCTCAGACAGGGCTGATGGTGGCATGTTACCAGGGTTACGTTGACATTGTCATCGTGTTGTCACAGTGTCCGCACCTGGATGTCAATTGGCAGGACAGTGAGGGCAACACTGCTCTCATCACTGCTGTACAGGCAGGTGAGCTACGCACGCACAGTCGCACACGCACACGGACACACACACACACACGCACACGCACACGCACACGCACACGCACACACACGCACACGCACACGCACACGCACACACACGCACACGCACACGCACACAAACACGCGCGCGCACACACACACACACACACACACACACACACACACACACACACACACACACACACACACACACACACACACACACACACACACACGAATGCACACACACACACGAATGCACACACCCACTGTTTTGTCATGACCAGCTATTTGGAGCAGTGTTTCTCAAAGTGAGGTCCAGGGAAACCTAAAAGCTTGCAATGTCTTCGTGAGCTTTTAGATCCGCTAAAATAAAAAAAAACAAAAGCTTCCAATGTCTTCGTGAGCTTTTAGATCCGCTAAAATAAAAATAAATCTCCAAAAAATGTGAAAAATTTGGAATATTTTGAACCCTTTTACCACCTTAAATCTTGTATGGGGGTCCGCGGCCAAACACAATTTGGGAGTCCTTGACTGGAAAAGGTTGGAGCACTGATTTAGATAGCATGTTGTTTACACGGACAGGATCAGCGTTTACCTGGTTACTTTGACACACTATACTACTTTGTTTTCTCTGCACTAACGTGACTACTTATCTTGTTGTTAGTTGACTAGAGTTATACAAATAAACAAGACTAAATTACATCAGACAAAACTTTGATGATGCCTTATTCACAGGCTACAAGTTGGTCAATTTATTTGTGCTGTGGCCATTAAAAAAGACCTGGCAATTACTGGTCTAACTCAACCGCTGAAATGGACCCGTACGTATCCCAACCCTTAACAAGTGGTAGGATCAACCGCTGAAATGGACCCGTACGTATCCCAACCCTTAACAAGTGGTAGGATCAACCGCTGAAATGGACCCGTACGTATCCCAACCCTTAACAAGTGGTAGGATCAACCGCTGAAATGGACCCGTACGTATCCCAACCCTTAACAAGTGGTAGGATCAACCGCTGAAATGGACCCGTACGTATCCCAACCCTTAACAAGTGGTAGGATCAACCGCTGAAATGGACCCGTACGTATCCCAACCCTTAAAGAGGTGTGTAGCAACTCATAATGTAATAACGGCTCATAATGTAATAAGGGCTCATAATGTAATAAGAAAAATGTAATAAAAACTCATAATGTAATAATCAGCTCATAATGTAATAAAAAAACGAGCGCATAACGTAATAATGGATTTTTCAATAATGTAATAATGTGTTACATTAAGAACCTCCACATAGGAGGCTCATAATGTAATAAAACTTCATAATGTAATAATGTATTTGTATTACATTATGAGCTGATTATTACATTATGAGCTTTTATTACATTTTAATTATTACATTATGCGCTTGTTTTTTATTACATTATGAGCTGATTATTACATTATGAGTTTTTATTACATGTTTTTATTACATCATAAGCCATTATTAATTTATGAGTTGCTACACACCCTGCCAACTTTGTTGATGAAGAATGGAGCAACTATCTGCTAAACATGCAGCAAATGAATACATATGGGGATCATTTAGCTGTACAAAGAGCATCCACAATGTTCAACATACAGTTTGTTATTGTATCGACACTGGGTGTTGATACAACATCGATAATATCCCCATGTGGTCAGTATGACAGTCTGCCATTGCTAGTTCTGGGCCACTTTGCCGAAGGTCATGGGGATCATTATGTAAGCCTTGGTGGACCAGTCACACACTTGATTCAAAGAGTCCAGGAAGCAGAGAAGAGCGCACCACTTCGATCTGTCCCTCACTCTGGCCCTAAGTCTAGCCATCACTCTGGCCCTGACTCGGTCCCTCACTCTGGTCTGGCCCTAAATCTGGCCCTCACTCTCGCCGTACTCTGGCCCTGACCCGGTACTTCACTCTGGCCCTAGGTCTGGACAGATCGAAGTGGTGCGCTCTTTGAATCAAGTGTGTGACTGGTCCATCAAGGCTTACATAATGGTCCCCATGACCTTCAGGGGTTGACACTAAGGTCTAAGAGGCACTTGCCCGTCGGGCAAGTACAGGTCATGTTCTACTTGCCCAAAGTTCATGTACACTTGCCCAAAAAGTAAATCGTCCATTATAAAATGATAGGTAAGATTTGAATTACCACTCAATTTAACGCAATAACAATTTTGAATCATACTTCAATACCTCCAAATCCAAATACCTAGGTAGTTATGATTGCTATGGTTTCACACTTCGTCATTTTATATATATTTTTTATAGCCACGTTCAGGTGTTTAGAAAGATATCTTGTGTTGTGTTTATAGACGGTCGTGTCCCCTCTCAAATGAGCAATTGCCCGGTCGGGCAACCTGAAAGCAAACTTCACCTGCCCTAAAGTTTTATTTACCTGCTGGGGGCAGGTGGGCAAGCCTTAGTGTCAATGCCTTTTCGGCAAAGTGGCCCAGGACTAGCAATGGCAGACTGTCGTCATACTGACCACATGGGGATATTATCGATGTTGCATCAACACCCAGTGTCGATACAATCACGAACTGTATGTTGAACATTGTGGATGCTCTTTGTACAGCTAAATGATCCCCAAATGTATTCATTTGCTGCATGTTTAGCAGATACCGGTAGTTGCTCCATTCTTCATCAACAAAGTTGGCAGGGTGTGTAGCAACTCATAATGTAATAAGGGCTTATAATGTAATAAAAACATGTAATAAAAACTCATAATGTAATAATCAGCTCATAATGTAATAAAAAAAAGCGCACAATGTAATAATTAAAATGTAATAAAAGCTCATAATGTAATAATCAGCTCATAATGTAATAAAAAAATACATTATTACATTATGAAGTTTTATTACATTATGAGCCTCCTATGTGGAGGTTCTTAATGTAACACATTATTACATTATCACATTATTGAAAAATCCATTATTACGTTATGCGCTCGTTTTTTTATTACATTATGAGCTGATTATTACATTATGAGTTTTTATTACATTTTTCTTATTACATTATGAGCCCTTATTACATTATGAGCCGTGGTGCCATAGTTTTGTACTTTTTCTGTTTTTCATGTGTCTAGGAGGTTGAAAGTACTTCATTAGACCCCCTGGTGTGGTTTTTATGAGCAATTATGTATTCTCTTGGTATTTGTTTGTTTTCTCTTGGAGGCTGCCACCTTGTGGTCAAAAGTGTCAGTTAAAAAACACAGATATGATTACATCACAGAATCAACTCCTCCCCTAATTACCATTCACCCAACACTGTGGGGTGTGGCTAACTTCAGCTGGGTCACCACCCACTATGACATCCATGCATACTTAATGAACTGGGGGTGTGGCCACATAAAAACCCAATTTTAACTCTTTCTGTATACTTTTTTGGAAAAGATCTTCCTCCTAGTATAATCATAATACCTGATAATCATGTTTTAGAGGGGGGAAAAATCATGGCACCACCTCTTTAACAAGTGGGTCCGTGGCTGCTCGTCCCGACGTGGACAGAGGGTTGCTTTAAAGGGATATAAAAACCTTGTTGTCATTTTATCGTCTACTCAGGCTTTTATGAACACCCTGAACATATTTTAATTTGCTTGTTCAATATTTAGATATTTAATGTAAATGTTATCAGGCCCTCCAGGCCCAGCCTCTCCCCATACACACCCATTGTAACTCCAAACTCCATTTTAACAATGATAGATTAATTAAATTAAAAACACCCATTGTTTTTTTCTGGTGACTCATTGCGACCGTCAGGGAGCAGTTTACTATGAAAACCTCCACCGGCCGTCCGTCCGTCCGTCCGTCGGTCGGTCGGTCGGTCGGTCGGTCACACGTCACACGTCACACCTTTGCCCTGCTCATATCTCCGCATCAGTATATAGGGCTTGTTTGTTTATTGTATGACATCACGCCACATCATCAGCTGTGGACTCTGTGATGTCATCGTATCGCATCAGTATATAGGGCTTGTTTGTTTATTGTATGACATCACGCCACATCATCAGCTGTGGACTCTGTGATGTCATCGTATCTCCATATATGGCCATCTCTGTATATGGAGATATAAGTTGACTGGTAGGCTGGTTGACTGCTTTATCTGTGGAGAGTGTATGTCACTGAGAGTCCTTTTATAGCGATTGAAATCATGATGAGGTCACGATGAGTCATCTATGCCCAAATATAGATTTCTAGGTCAGATGGCCCATGGAGTTTGTGATGTCAAACCTAGCAACCCAATATAAACAAACCTGATGTCAGACCTGAAGTATCCTTTTATACCCATATATGGAGATACAGAGATCTCCATATATGGGCATATTAGAAAGCCCATATATGGGCATATACGGATGACATCAGGGATATCCATATATGGGCATAAAAGGGACAAGGGCTTACAGTTAAGAGATCTCCATATATGGGCATATCAGAAAGCCCATATATTTTCATATACTGATGACATCAGGAATATCCATATATGGGCATAAAAGGGACAAGGACTTACAGTTAAGAGATCTCCGGGCATAAAGGGACAAGGACTGTTACAGTAGATATAGAGATGTCCATATATGGGCATAAATGAACAAGGACTGACAAACACTGAGATCTCCATATAACCTATGGGAATATAAGGGACGAGGACAATGCGTAGCATTGTGAGCTTGTAGACCTATTTTCTAAATATTGTTGTTGCGACCGTCAGGGAGCAGTTTACTATGAAAACCTCCACACCGGCCGTCTGTTGTACATTAAAAACTTGAAATGGGTCGTTCTGCATAGTACTTGGGATTTGTTGATGTAAATGTTCACATAGAGTGTAATAATTGGTAAAACAAACTTTTGACCAACGGTCGCTTATCTCCCGATTAGGGAGTCTTACTGGTAATACCCTCCTAATATGTGAGCAGGCCGTGTTATTTCGATAACTTTTAAAATGTATTTTTAATAATTCATTTTTGGATTTAATCTTTTTCATAATAAATCATTATTAAAAATAAATGAAAAACGTTATCGAAAAAGCACGGCCTGCTCACGTATTAGGAGGGTATTATGAGTCACCAGAAAAGATAATGGGTGTTTTAATGAATCTATCATAATTAAAATGGTTTGAAGTTACAATAGTAGGGCGGCGTGGCTATAAAATCGTTCAATTTTGCGATAAAAGCGCCAAACTTGGTAGATATGTTGATTGATATATTAGAAACAAATCTGGATATCGGGCCATCAAAAAATTAGATTTTTCAAAATGGCCACTAGCGGTTTGTTAAACCTTCCTAAATCACCCTCTAGGAGCGACAGTTTTAGTGATAGGAAGCTGAAATGTTGCATGCTGTGTGTGCATGTTCATGTCAATTGGTTAAAAGGGGGTGTGGCAATGGGAGTGGCCTATTATAAAAAGGTGCATAACTTTGATATAGATGCACAGATTTGCACAAAATGTTGTGGAAAGATTGGTCACGACCCAAATAACATCTGAGTAACTGTTCACACCATCTTCTAAAAAAGGGGTTTGTCATTAGGACCAGTGTAATACCAGTGTAGTACCAGTACAAAACCAGAAGCTCCCTACCATCAGGTTGTTCTTCTTCACCTCCTCAATTCTACTCATAGACTGTAGAAAAATATGGACGAAATGACGCCATTGGTTTCTATGCAGCGCAAATGGCACTTTTCCACGCCTTGAAATGGGTGTCGCCATCATAGAAATAAATAGAATTGTAATGCTACCAGAGATGCTATTGGCTGCCAACGGTCACGTGCAACGCAAGGATACTCGGGAGAATGTGTTGAGCTCTGCCGAAAATATAGCAGACGAAGAAGAAAACGTGGACCGCCCACAAGCCAGCCAGCGAGCGAAAAACAAATCCATTATGGCTGACACAGACGGACCGCAGTGACAGTAAATGTCCGAATAACTTTTTAATTTTGCCACGGAGATTTGAGCACCGGACGTTTGGACTCTGGAGTAGCCGCTGCAGCCGCCGCTAACCAAGCCTCGGTTCCCGAGGCTACCGCTAACCTGACCGGGCCGTCTAGGACTCTCTACCCCGCATTGGAAGGCCGCTAACCAAGCCTCGGTTCCCGAGGCTACCGCTAACCTGGCCGGGCCGTCTAGGACTCTGTACCCCGCATTGGAAGCCTTGTTGTGGACTCTACTTTTGAAAGTGCCCGTGCAGTTCTCCACTAGACTTGTCACAAAGCAAAGAGGCATTCGTCCAGAGAAATATGCATGGGTTTATTCATATTTATTAACAGGGATTTGTGATGTTTATAGGACTGAAGTTGCACTAATAGTTTTCATTCACACCTCTTAACAAAAGCTGTCGACAATGTCAATGTGACACCTATGTTAACAATGCGATTAATGTAGGAATGGATGCAATATGCATATGAGTTGTTCATTGTGACTGCAGTCTATGATTGTGACATGCTAAGTAGGCTACAGTAGCGAGAAGCTGGATTAATGAATTGATTCGTGAACTAATTATTGAGCTGACATTATGCAGTATCGTGGGTTAATTATTCCTACATATTAAAGAGGTTATTTCAATCAGCGATCGTTAACGTAAATGCACTTGATTCATGTCATTTTTTGTTTGATTGAGGTATTTACAGTAGTAGGCTAGCCTACATCATTCAGCCTATCCTCCTCTTTGATTCAGTCAATTTCATTCTGGTTTATATTTTGGAAATAAAATGTGAGATCAACCAATGCCTATTTGTGTGCGTTCCTATGCTTTTGTGTGAAATTTGTATGTGTGAATGTAAGTGCTAACTTTGTGCAGACTGTTCTATTAACAATTATACTGTAGCCTCTGTCGTTTTCAAATGTTTTAATTAATACCATTTGGCGTGGCGCTAAATGTTGAGTGTTTCTTTTGTTTAGTTTTATATTATATTATAGGCTATACCACTTTATATACGAGTGGTTACTTGGGGGAAATACATTATTATACTAGCCGTTCTAAACCTACAAAAAGCCAGATAATATCCATAACATCACGTCGCCGAAGCCTGCTATGACCAACTTTTCAAAAAGAGCTCCCGACCAAGATCTCCCATACTCAGCTGGCTCCAACAACAGGATCAGGTATGCCAAGGGATACAGGATAGTAGGACATGCAATTTATGTAAAAAAGTGCTGTTTTCAGTTTCCAAAATGTTACATGAAATATTTGATAAATGGCCTATAATGTAAAGTAAGTCTGTGGTAGTCATACATGACAAATTATCAAGAATGCCAATGTTAAAGACGAGTTCATAAAATAATCTAGGCTTCCATTGGCATAGAACATAGGCTATTTTGGCTGAGTGGCCACTGATAATCTGTAGGCACATGTCGATCACGGATTGATGTGGCATGACATACTTGCACAAATCATGACGAGAAAAACATAAATAAAGACGCATTGTTTTGGTGGCATTATATATAGGCTCTCATAAGTTGTTACACAATCGGGCAGGTATAGCCTTCATAATAAATACCAAGTCGTGTGGCTGATATGCCTATAAGAGTAAATAAATTATAGGCGTATTAACAAAAACTATGTTTTAACATTTATAGCCTATAATTATACAGAATAGCCTATATGTGTGTTTATTTATGTCCTCGCTCATTTTAATAGCTCTGGATTAAGAGCGTCTGCCTATATTGTACAGTGTAACCTGGGTTTGTATAATAGTTTTATATTGTAACAATGTTTATACAATTAGCTCTATACGCCGTTGTACAAAGAAAACCGACCTACAAGCTAACAGTGCGTCGCATTACGACCCGCTGATGAGCTGATGTGGGCAAAGGCTGATCTGGGATCAGCCGCGCCCCTGCAACTTTATCATCTATTTTAAAATAAATGGACCAAATTTCGACAAAACGCATATGATGGTGATTGAAAGGCAATTTTTAACTAGCGATAGGAACCATAAAGTATTCATGAAAATGTTAATTAAGGCTAGAACACGAAAGGGGAAAATGGGAATCAATGAATGGGATCCAATGGTGAACAATTCTTTTTGCAACCGGCCGGGGGGGAAAACAGCGCAACTAGCGGCCAATCATAGGAAGTTTTACTTCCGTATTGGAGTCATTTTAAATCGGCAGAACTTGCCCCTTGATTCTACTCCTCAGGTCCAAGATCTGGGATAATGTGGTTCTCTCCTCTCGAAAGGCATTTTGGTTTTCCTCGGGTGAGGGTCGATGGCATGCCGAATCCAGTTTAGTATCATCCGGTTGTAGACCTTTGCTGCAATACAGGTCAGGCTGATGCCTCGGTAGTTGCCTAGCAGGGCAAGGTTACAGAACTGTAGGATGATGTGGTCAAGACATCAGTTCTTTACGACCTCTGGGGGTATGCCGTCCGGCACAGCACTCTTACCCTCTCTCAGAGTGTTTTTCACCATGGCAAACTCAGTGACCGTGAAGGGATCATTCTTGATGTTGAGGTCCTGGAGGAATGATGGTATATCTTCCTCCTCTCCATCTGATGTTGTGCAGCCCTCGGAAGTGGTTGAACCAGGTGGTCGCTACCCTCTCCTCACTGGTGTGTCCCTCGACCTGTCCCTCCTTGGTCCTCTTCCATCCTATCATTTCATTAATGACCTTCCAGGCTTCTCCATACTGCCTCTCACCATGCGCTGCCTGGACTCTCTGCACCCTCTCCATCAGTTCCTCCCCCTTGATGTTATCATAGGTACTGAAGAGAAGCTGTTTGGCCTCGTTCAGTATCCCACGTCTCTCCACCGTAGGCTCACATGCAAAGCCAAGCCATGCTTCCTCCACCCTGCCCCGTGCCGCTACGACCTCTGGGTGTTTGGACTGCAGGGAGCTTCTGGTTTTGTACTGGTACTACACTGGTATTACACTGGTCCTAATGACAAACCCCTTTTTTCGAAAATGGTGTGAACATTCACTCAGCTGTTATTTGGGTCGTGACCAACCTTTCTACAACATTTTGTGCAAATCTGTGCATCTATATCAAAGTTATGCACCTTTTTATGATAGGCCACTCCCATTGCCACACCCCCTTTTAACCAATTGACATGAACATGCACACACAGCATGCAACATTTCAGCTTCCTATCACTAAAACTGTCGCTCCTAGAGGGTGATTTAGGAAGGTTTAACAAACCGCTAGTGGCCATTTTGAAAAATCAAATTTTTTGATTGGCCGATATCCAGATTTGTTTCTAATATATCAATCAACATATCTACCAAGTTTGGCACTTTAATCGCACAATTTAACGATTTGTCATGTTTCAAGAGCTACGCCACTCCACTACAATGGGTATGTATGGGGAGCGGCCCTGGAGTAGGAGGGCCTGATAACATTTACATCAAATATCTAAATACTGAATCAAGCAACTTAAAAACTGTTCAGGGTGTTCAAAAAAGCCTGATTAGACAATAAAATGACCAAAAGTTTTTTTTTTAAATTGAAATATCCCTTTAAATTGTAATTGTCGTTGCCAGGTCACATGATGATCACCAACTACTTGTTGAACTACTACTCTGGTCTGGACCTGGAGAGGAGAAACTGCCACGGTTTCACTGCTCTGATGAAGGCTGCCATGCAGGGGCGCGTCGAGTGTGTGCGCTCGCTCATGACCGCAGGTAGGCTGCCAACCCACGTGCTAGACCAGTTTTTGAATTGCTTGATTCAGTATTTAGATATTCATTCTCCCCCATTTGCCCGCTTCCTATATAAACCCATTGTAACTTCAAACTCCATTTTAACACCCGTCCTTTTTTCTGGTGACTCCTATGTGAGCAAGCCATGTTTTTTTTATAACCTTTTTAATTTATTTGTAATACTTTTTCATTGTATTTAATTGTTTTCATTGAATCTATCACAGTTAAAATGAAGTTTGAAGTTAAAATGGGTTTGTATAGGAATAAATATCAAATATCAAATATCTAAATACTGAATCAAGCAATTCAAAAACTGTCCTGGGTGTTCCCAAAAGCCTGATTAGATGATACAATGACCAAAAGTGTTTTTGTGTAATTTGTGCAGTGGTTAAAAACAACCTATTAACTTGTGTCTGTTCCCACCAGGGGGCGATGTGAATGCAAGGGACTATGGCCGCAAGATGACGGCCAGCGAATGGGCGTGGTTCACAGGCCGCTACGAGACAGCCTGGGTGATAGCTCGCCTGGTGTGCCGGCCCTGCCCCCAACAGATGTCTGGCGCGTTCAGGTAAATTTGTTGGTTCCAGACATTTTCTGTCCGTATCATGGTCAGTATCGTAGTATCATGGTCAGTATTCATGTTAGTATTATGGTCAGTATCATGGTCAGTAAGTATCATAGTATCATGGTTAGGATTCATGTCAGTATCATGCCAGTATCATGGTCAGTATCATGGTCAGTATCATGTCAGTATCATGTCAGTATCATAACTGTATCATGTCAGTATCATGTCAGTATCATAACAGTATCATGTCAATATCATAACAGTATCATGGTCAGTATCATAACAGTATCATGTCAGTATCATGGTCAGTATCATGGTCAGTATCATGTCAGTATCATGTCAGTATCATGGTCAGTATCATGTCAGTATCATGGTCAGTATCATGTCAGTATCATAACAGTATTATGGTCAGTATCATGGTCAGTATCATGTCAGTATCAGTATCATGGTCAGTATCATGTCAGTATCATAACAGTATCATGGTCAGTATCATGTCAGTATCATAACAGTATCATGGTCAGTATCATGTCAGTATCATAACAGTATCATGGTCAGTATCATGTCAGTATCAGGGTCAATATCAGGGTCATTATCATATTAGTATGGTCATGTCTGAACAAGCCCGCACTGCAACTACCAATATGTAAATGGTAAATGGTGCATTTATATAGCGCTTTTTTCCAAGGCGCTTTACATAGATTGTGCATTACATTCACCCATTCACGCACACATTCATACACCGGTTGCGGAGGAAACCATGCAAGGCACCAACCTGCTCACCGGGAGCAATTAGGGGTTCAGAGTCTTGCTCAAGGACTCTTCGACATTTAACTCAGGGGGAGCCCGGATTCGAACTGGGAACCCTTCGTGCTCTAATAACGGTTTCTCTACCCCTGAGCTGTACTAGCTACATTACAGAAAAACAAGCCAAAGGTCGCTTATAATAAGCGGACTGCCCCCTCACGATTCAGCCACAAGTTGCATTGAAGTGGAGAAATATAAATTAACACCAAATAAGTTAACTCCAAACACAAACAACAAACACATAAATTAACTCCGTTAACACCAAATCGGGGTGCTAATGGACACCCACACACACCTGTCTGCCATTACATGTGTAAACCTAATTAAGTACCTTGTTAATTAAATGAACACCCACTGAGCACAAAACTTGGCTAAATGTGCTCGTCAGCGACTAACTTCTCAGCGAGCCATCTGTCTCACTACCAACAGCATCATTATGTTAGCTCCTTAGTTTTTGTTCTGCTACAAACTATAATCGACTTACTGTACATATAGGCACTGTCAGGTAGAAACCTTGTATCTCCATATGTATATATTTTTTCCTAATAAAGTTGTTGCTCTCCCCCTAGCGCCCCCCACTCCCCCCCTGGTAAGGCAACCAGACTATAGTACATAAAGAATATGCTAATTGCACAGAATTATTAAAAAGAGAGAAAATTTAGAAAATTACTTACAAATTGTGTCATTGACAGAATATAAATGGGATTCCAAGCCATAAAATAATGCACATTGCACTCGTTATGTGGAAATAACGCAAATAAAGAAACTCAACGAGACTCTTGGCTTTGCTCGAGAGTGGCCGCAGGCAAGACCCGCAATTCATCAAGTAATGTAATTTTATAAACTGGCCCGTGGCCCAATCATTTTTGTAATGTGGCCCACAAGTTCAGAAGTTTGAGTATCCCTGCATTATAGGACATTGAAGAAATATATATTATTGCGACCGTAGGTCGCAGTTTAGTATGTGAACGGTCACAGCTTGTCCGTATCTCTGTCTATAACGCCTGACACTGTGGTTCCCCTGGCTGACACATCACTGTGACGTCAGGGGACCCACTCTAACAGAATGGGTTTGCCGCTCTGACATCACACTCTGACTTCACTGTGATGTCAGGGGAACTACACTAGCAGAATCCCTTTTATGCCCATACATGGAGATCCCTGATGTCATCCATATTAAGCCCATGTATTTAACAGGACTTCATATGGGAATGCCCATATATGGAGGCCACATAGCACACTAACAGATTCCATATATGGCCGAGACAGATGGCCAAGACAGCCCATATCTGTGTGGCTGTTTCTACAGACAGAGATGTCTGTATGGGCATAAAAGGGATAGGACTTTCACATAACAAATAACTGAGTAAGTATGTTTGGGCTCTTACAGCACTTCTCCATATACGGATCTCCATATATGCGTAACTGGTCCGATATACATACTGTACGGTACACATCACTGGCCAGATGGCCAAGACATGGCATGACCTCGCTCGGTCGCATGTCGCCCTGCGGCATCTTACTAGTATTATAATAAATTATACTTGACGTTCTCACTTGAACCCCAGCAACCCTTTTCTGTGGGGAACATTCACCAAAAATAGCAGATCTACAAGCTCCACAGCACATCACACTGTGACACGTTGTGAGCTTGTAGATCGGCTGTTTTTGGCAAGGAGATTTTCGTGTAGATCACAAAAGAACGCACAAAGGTCTGCCTCAGGTCTGTTTTACCAATTAGCCTAAAACTGAAGTGATATTGACCAGTTCCAAATTTTATCTACGTATTCTGAGGCACCTCAGGGTGCCACGGCACCCACTTTGAGAACCCCTGGTCTACTGTTTATGTGATCCTGTTGGCCGGACGACATTTACATCGATGATTCAGTTCTTGTCTTAAAATCTTCTCATCTGCAGTTTTAAAAAGCCCCATTTCTTTGTTTTGAAATGAAAGACAATCTTGGCATGGGTTGCTCTTTAAACCCCTAAGGCAAGAAGAGTTAATTTGTGGAGATTAAAATGTCGCCTGCCAGATAGACTGCTTCACATGTCATTATGCAGTACATAATACATAGTCTAGTATAGGCAGCCCGCCTGCAGCTACACATAAACAAGGCGTAAACATAACCTGTCAGAGCATAATGTATGTGTGCATGGAAATGATAAAACCCTTCAAAAATGCTGTCAGAAAAAAGAAAAGGCATAAGACATAATGTTGTTGCTGTCGGGCAGAAACCTATGTCCATATTTTATTCATTTCATGAATTCATGTTGCTGTTTTTCCGTAAATGAATCCCCTACTTCAGGGGTCCTCAATGTTTTCAGGCCAAGGACCCCTTAGTTGAGAGAGAGATGAAGCAGGGACCCCCACAACCTGTTCATAGATTCCATATAGTGTCATTGTTTGACAGCACAATCATCAGTGTATGTTGGATTCATGTCAATTTCTGTTTTATTTAACCACTTGAACCGTCAATGCTTAATAAACTTGACCTTCTACAAGCTCACAACGGTACGAGGCGTTGTGAGCTTGTAGATCTGCTATTTTTAGCTAACTTTCTCCGAATATGGACACTCGGGTTTAAGTGGTTAATATAAAAATATAAATATGTATCACTCAAAGATTTGGAGGCCCCCCTGTAGTAACTCTGAGGACCCCCTACGGGTCCCGGACCCCCTGTTGAAGACCCCTGCCCTACTTGGTCATACTATAATGTCACACAGAAATAGTAAAAATTTGTGTTGTAGTACTCGAGTCATTGACTCGTCTCGAGTCAGGACTCGAGTCCAAATTTTCATTGACTCAGTCTCGTCTCGGTCTCGCCCTTAATTTGACTTGGACTCGACTCGGTCTCGGACCATTTGACTCGGGACTCGCCCCCCACCGAGTCCACTCGAGTCGAGTCACTACATAGTTGGGTCGTTTATGGCACTTCCGTGACCGTGGAGAGCAAAGGTCCGTTTCTCAATGGATTTGTCATCTAGGAGCGTTATTAAACAAATTTGGCCGGGGTGTATTTTTAAAAAGGGTGGGCAAATGTTTTTAGAGACCAAAATCCAAAATGGCTACAATCAGCTATGACGAAAATGAACGTTTCAATGGTTTGACCTACAGTTATGAATAAAACTAGTTTTCTGTGACTTTTTGGGTTGAGGAATCCATAATTGATGTTAATTTAATGATTTAACCTGTTTTTTTGTTTTGATCCAAGATGGCTGCATGCCGACTATCATCTCTGAAAGGTCAACTTTTTAACATCGTCATCGAACCTTCATATTGGGCTCTAATGAACGCTCTGCTGAAGCTAAACCTAGTACAACTAAAATAATTAATTAAATAATCTCAGGTCATCTCAAAGGTCAAAAAGGTCACCTTTTGTCTTATACAGTACAGTAGTAGTAGTAGAGCACGTTTTCAGAGCCAAACTTTTGGATTATTATTTTTTTTTTTTCAAAAGTTACTGCAATTTTGAAATTCACGCCATGTGAAAATGGCCACTTATTTTGTGTGCCGGACGTTTTGGTGTCCGAAATGTCACGGCAAAATACATAGTAATTTTTGCTGAAAGTACAGGGAGATACAAATTTCTCTGCAGTGAAAAAGCATACCATGATTATAGATGTTTTTTTTTTGGGTTAGGGTTGCAGGTGTGTGAAAGGAGCAAATAATAACAGTTTGGGGGTGTTTTCACATGCCCTCATTGGCAGCAAAAATGTTGGTATAGCCGTAAAAGACACCGTTTTCATTAACCCTTGAGTTCTGTTCAGATTCACTTCACCTTGGTTCTGTTCGGGGGTCATTTTGACCCGGGGGATAGGCCTATTTGGTTTGAAAAACAATAGTAATATAAATATATATATATATATATATATATACATTTTAACTTAACAAATCATCATCGTTCATTGACTAGCTGAACACACATGTGAACACACATGAACGTCGCTTTGGTTCGGTGTCTGTTTCTCTTTCTCTCTCTCACCCTGAACCCTACAAATGGATTTAACACTAGGGTATTGCCATGGCAACACTGTAGGCCCAAATGACGCCCTTGGATTGTATCATGCTGTTCCATGCCAATTTCTTTAGACTTGAGTGACTACTTGTGCAGCACACCAAAATAAACTAATTAGGGTCCTGCTTAGCCTTCCCTATCAGACTCACCTCACCGCTACTCACCAATTAAGAGTGGGGTGGCTCAGAGTAGATGACAGAGTACAGCAGCTTGCAATGGGCCTGGTGTACAAGATACACTACACCACTATGATACCCAAGTACCTGTCAAAATACTTTATAAACATTAAGGATGTCCATAATTACAACACCAGAGGCAGCGCCACAGATCACTTTCAACCCAGAGTCAAAACCAACAAAGGGTCAAACTCTTTTTTCTGCTATACCACCAAAATGTGGAAAGCCTTACCGAAGGCCATAAAGGAGTGTGGATCACTTGCATCCTTTAAAATTGCCCTGAAAAGCCACTTACAGGCAGCAGCCGTTCGCAACTGGTAATAATGAACCTAGCCCCAACCCTACCCTCCCCTGCCCCTTCTTTGTATATACTGTTTGTTTAAGAATTACTGTCTTTGTTTTGTTTTTCTTTACATATCTACTGCATAGTACTGTGTTCTATCTGTCTGTCATTCAATGTTATATGAGATACTTAATGGTTTCCAGTGGAAATAAGCTTAGTCTTTTCATGGATCTCCTTTTAGTAGACCTTGTACCAGTGAACTGTACCGTCATGAAACTGTACCTTTTCCTATGCAAACTTCTAATAAAGTCTTCAATCAAAAACACACAAGTAGTGTGACACAGACACAGCGGGTCAAATAGCTCACAAGAGGCCATTAGCACTTAGCGAGATACACATCCTAAAAGAACATGGCAGTTCAAAGGCCTAGACATATTTAACTGAGTGCACCACAATCGTTTAAATAGCCAACCGCCAGGTTGACAGCCGTGCCACATTGATTGATTGATTGATTGATTGATTGATTGATTGATTGAAGACTTTATTAGAAGTTTGAATAGGAAAAAGTTTCATGTCAGTACAGTTCACTGTTACAAGGTCAACTAAAAGGAGATCCAATAAAGCCTTTCGGCTCGTTTACATAGGAAACCTTTATGTATCTCATATAACATTGAATCACAGACAGACAGAACACAGTACTATGCAGAAGATATCATCAATAGCAAAAGAAATAAAATAAAAATAAACAGCCGTAAAACAGAAAAAAGTAAATTAAAGAAGAAAATAAATTAAATATATTTACAGTGGAAAAGGGGAGGTAAGTATAGGCTTTGTCTATTACAAATTTCGAGTAGCAGCCGCCTGTAAGTGACTTTTCAGACCGATTTTAAAGGAAGTTACAGATTTACACTCCTTTAAGGCTTTCGGTAAGGTGTTCCACATGTTAGTGGTATTGCAGGATTCAACCTGAGTTTGGCAATCTAAAAGTGCAGTCTTAAGGTCATGCACTACCTCTTGTGAGGCAACCAGACCAGACTGTAATGACCTCAGTGTAGGAAAAGACCTGTCAAATAGCTCAATTCAAATCCTTCATGCACGCCATCCTTCAGGGTCCTGAACTGCTTGCTCATCAATGATGGCAGTTGAATTTTGCAGATGATTGCAGATTTGCAGAGGGTATGTGGGGAAATAATCTGACATCCACCTCCCATAGTCATGGTGGTTGTCATATGCCATAGCACTTTAGCCAGTCCATGAAAAGGCTACCATACTAAGAAAGGCTACCATACTAAGAAAGTGTTAGAAGGTGATGTCTGATCCTGAGGCAATAGTTACAAGATGTCAGAGGAGACATGAAGTCATGTGTGCTCTTCGTCATCTATGGTGAGAGTGCAGTTATTACCTGTGGGCAGGCCAGAGCTTCAAAGTGGCACATACAGTATAAGAAGCAATTTACACTCTGTCTTCTTCCTGATGATGATTCACTGAATCTTCATCTTGAAAGGACAAACCTTACACTGCATAAACTCAGGCCGGGTTGGAATGAGCATGTAGAGGAATTACACCAGCAGGCCAGAGAAACTTTTAAGATGTGGGTTAATGCGGGCAAACCTAGGAATGGTCCTGTATGTGATGCAAAAAAGCAGGCTGTAGCTCGGTTCAAAAGTGCAGTTCGATACATTAAGAGGAATGAGCTGACCTTGAGAGCAAACTCTATGGCCAGAAAGCTGCAGCAAAAAGATGTCTTGGATTTCTGGAAAGAAATCAAGATAATAAATAATAGTAAAATTCCGTTGCCTTCCAATATTGACGGGATCACAGGGAGTGCAAAGATTGCAGAAATGTGGAAGCGACACTACAAGGACCTTTTTAATTGTGTTAAAAGAGATGATTTTAGTGTTGGAGAGGTGTCCCCTGATAAAGTAATCATCAGACCAGATGAACTCAGAAACGCTATAGGAAAGCTGGCTCTTAATAAGTCCTGTGGCCCTGATCAGATAACAGCTGAACATTTGAGGTACTCCAGCCACAGAGCTTCAGTACTACTTGCCCTGTGCTTCTCTGGAATGCTGATGCACGGAATACTTCCTGACTATATGATGTCAGTTATGCTAGTGCCTGTAGTTAAAGAAAAAACAGGGAAAATCTCTAGCATTGACAACTACAGGCCTATTGCCTTGGCTAGTGTGCTGTCAAAAGTGCTAGAGAGAATAATACTTGAAAGACTACATAAGTATATTGTCTCCACTGATGAGCAATTCGGGTTTAAAAGTAAACATGGCACTGACATGTGTGTGTATGCTCTAAAAGAGGCAGTCAGTAAGTACAATAAACATAATTCCACCATGTTTACGTGCTTTCTGGACGCCTCTCGAGCCTTTGACCGCATTAACCATGGCAAACTTTTTGCAAAACTAAGAGAGCGAGGGGTCCCTTCATACTTAATAAGAGTTTTACATTTTTGGTACTCCCATCAAACCATGCAAGTAAGATGGGGTGATACTATATCTGGTCCATTTCAAGTGACTAATGGGGTCAAACAGGGTGGGATATTATCACCTGTGCTTTTTAATTTGTATATGGATGAACTCTCTGTCAGTCTTAAAAAGTGTAGGACTGGCTGTATGATGGGAGAAAGGCTTGTTAATCATTTAATGTATGCAGATGACTTGGTTGTCATGTCTCCCAGCTCTGCTGGGTTACAGCAGCTGCTTAGAGTGTGCTCAGATTATGGTCAGATGTTTGACATTAAGTTTAATCCAAAAAAGAGTGTTGTCATGATAATGAAAACTAAGGAGGAACGAAAGGCAGCTTTCCCTTCTTTCCAGCTGGCCGACAAGGTGCTTAATGTTGTGGACAAGGTCAGATATCTTGGGCACATTATAAGAGACGACCTCAGTGATGATGATGATATACAAAGACAATACTGTAAACTATATGCACAAGCCAATATGCTCTCACGTAAATTTTACATGTGTACTGATGATGTAAAGATAGCCCTTTTTAAAGCCTATTGTACACCACTGTATACTGCCCACTTGTGGTGCAGATATAGCAAAAGTAAATATAATAAGTTGCGGGTGGCGTATAATGATGCCCTCAGAATCCTGCTGCGGGTCCCTAGGTGGACAAGTGCCAGCCATTTGTTTGTGAACAGTGGGGTTGCCACTTTGAATGCGGTAATCAGGAATCTGATGTACAGCTTCATGATGAGGCTGAAGGACTCTAAAAATGAAATTATAATGACTTTAATCATGCCTAAGAAGAGCAGCATTAGATACTCCTCTTGTCTCTGGAGACATTGGATTGAGTGTCTGTATGTTTTTTAGTGCCTTTTCTGTTGTGCCCTGTTGTTGTTGTTGTTTTTGTTTTTAATCTCTGTTGTTTCTTGTATTGTTGATTGTTGATATATGGACCTGTAGAGTCTGAAATAAAGATTGATTGATTTTGCCAGCTCCATTACAACCTGCTAGAGCATCCCTTACCCCTTGGTTATGGTTTGGAACTTGTGAATAGGAAGTGCCAACCAGTGCATTACCCCAGAAGCTCCCACCTTGTGACTCTTCAGATGACAGTAGTACTGATGATGAGTGGAGCCAGCAACAAGCCCAACAACAACAGAGACAACACACTGACTGAACTCAGTCCACTCTCCTTCCCTCCTACCTGTAGGATATCCTCGTGTTCCAAATAAATAAGTCCTTAAGGTAGTAAACCCGCACCACTGGATTAAGAATTGACGTCTTGTTGTCTTCCCAGCTGTAGCCTATAATTTGTTAAGCAAGCCTCTTCTGAAACTTTAACAAATGCGAAGAAGGTGACATTTTAAGTCCCTATAGAGGTTTAAACAAACCAAAACAACTGAAGCCTGAAGCAGTGACATGGGGTATTTTTGTTTTTGTATATAATTGAAAGGCATGAGACTATAATGGCATAAGGTACATTTCTCACCTTGAACATTCAAATGCAGACAGGCATATACTGCTATGTGTTTGAATTGGGAAACCTTGTTTATTTATTTTAGTCAAAATAAAATATTTCTTTGTTAAGATTTTGTTTGATAAGATACGTTTTGCCATAATCATGCTGCTCTATTACAATGACACAAATCTATAACAGCAATGTTTAAAATTGTTAAAGACTACAGAAGGCCAAGTATTATTCTTTTTTAATTACTATTCTTTTTGTAATCACTTGGCCTTTCGGTGCAGGGCATCAATATTATTTCCATATCATGATATTAGACTGGATAATTATCGTCTGTGATTTGGGATATTGTACTACAGTATGGCATAAGTCTTATTTGTACTTATTTGTGGTTCTTAGATAGAAATGGGTATGGGGAAAAAACAGTACCGGGAGACTTATTTAAAAATACTAGCCCTTACCCGTTCAAAGATATGAGCTCCGAAATGATGTGCAGTGTGTGGGTTATGGGATGTGCACTGTGCACACAGTATATGAGGGATGGAAAGTAACTTTAACTGGTGCTTGCATGCTAATATGTAGGAGCATCAATGTAAGAAATACCCGTTCCATTTAACAGCTACAGAGATACTGTGTACCGATCTGCATGATTTTTGGACAACATCTGTAACAGGGCCAGAACCCCCCCCCCCCCCCCCGCCCGCCCGCCCGCCCGCCTGCACACACACACACTCCCCCCCCCCCCCCCCCGCGTGTGTGTGTGTGTGTGTGTGTGTGTGGGTTTGTGTGTGATTGTGCATGGCCTGAACAACAGCGCCCCTCCCTTAACATGTGTGGTCACAAAAGGTACTGTAGGCTAATATAGATACACCCTAAAAATGCGAATTAGCCGGGCAGATAACAGAAATAATCGTTCACTTGCGGATACAAGCACCAAAATTGGCACACATACTCCTTAGGGATTGCTCTTTTCATAAAACCATCTGGCCAAATCAAATTTCAAGATGGCGGCCATTTTTCAAGATGGCCGCCATTGAATATACAGTAATCTTGCATTACGCAATAAAATACCATAGACCTGTCCTATTTGAATGATCTTGGTGTCAAATCATAAATTTTTCACTATGTAGAATCCAAATTTGGTCCCATGGACTTACTCACTGGCTTCCTTGTACCATATATCAGTCCCGGAATCCTAATATTCTGCTAAATTAGAGGTTTGTGTTATGTCTGACTCGGGTAAAATGGGTGGTAGTGTATATCTTAGTATTGTTAGAGGTTTATAGTGTGTATGTGTGTGTGTGTGTGTGTGTGTGTGTGTGTGTTGGTGGGGGGGGGTGGGTAATGTAGTAATGTAGTAACTCAACAGAGCGGATTTCAATGCACAGCGGCTGACGCGGCTAAAATGCATGGTAGATATAATAGCGCCGTGGGATCACTCTTTGTACAAGACTCCTGCCGACATAGCTCTGGGGGTCATGGAGACACGCAAACTGCCTCACCACGATAAGGTGATGATCCCGTCGAGGCAGGAGGTAGTTTTTTTTTGTCTTTTCTTTTTTTTTTGTTATCTAGGGCCTAGGCAGTATAGTACATTAGTATAGTAGGCCTAGACTACAACGCTTCTAAACCTCGCACCTGCAGCTGCACAGTGCCGTGCAGGTCAGACCAAAGTGGTAGCATTTGCATCGACTGCAGCATTCCAACTTGCATCCACACTTGGTCAGCTGCTGGCAACTCTCTGCAATGGGTGGGAGCTCAGTCCAATCAATCTGCCACAGATCTCCTTTCTTGGTCCAGCCCCAGTTGTCAGGAGTCTGCACTTCTGGTTGACATACTGTTGACTGACTCCAGATGCAGGCCGCTTGATAGGAAGCGCGCTTCACATGTTGCTTCAGTGCTGCTTGCGTTGGAGGAATGGCTTCGTATGGCCTCTGCTTCCGAGCAAACAAGTCCAACCTCGCATCATTGACACCTTCAGCTGTGCTGGATCGGTCGTACATCATGACCACAAACTTCTCCAAGGTTTTCAGGTCTTCATCATCCACTACAGGTGGGTAATGGCTGAGTTTGCTGAAGACACCGGAAGCCTCATCACAAACATTCCAGGTTTGCCACGCAGACTTCTTCCCCTTTCCGCGGAATGCTGAAACATCGCAGCCAGTGAAGGCATGGAAGAAGAGCATCCCTTTGCTCTTTTCTGCAAGAGTGCAACACAGGTCATGAACAGAATCCACTTTAAGTTCTGTCTTTGGCCAAAGGCAACCCACTGCCCAGCCCTGAGGCTCATAGGGCAGGAGTCTATGTCCTGTTTCTGTGAGGCTGCTTGATGTACATTAAGTACCCCTAGTGGACATGATAATAGTTTGTCACAGGGACATACCCCAATCCAGCCTTTGATGCTGAGGTCATAGATTCAAGATGTATGACAAGGTCCATATATGGAGTTCCCTGATGTCTTCAATATTAAGCCCATATCTAACAGGACTTCATATGGGAATGCCCATATATGGAGGCCACATTGGCCACATACCACACTAACAGAATCCATATATGGCCAAGACAGATGGCCAAGACAGCCCATATCTGTGTGACTGGTTCTACAGACAGGGATCTCCATGTATGGGCATAAAAGGGTATGTTGTCAGTTGTCATGGACATCATAGTACTTTCACATAACAAATAACTGGGTAAGCATGTTTGGGCTCTCACAGCATATCTCCATATACAGTACATGGATCTCCATATATGGGTACCAGGGGGTCTTCATATATGGGTAACAGGTCCGATACATCACTGGCCAGATGGCAAAGAATTGGCACCCTGAGGCATCTAACTAGTAAATAATAGAGAATACTAATAAACCATCAAGTACACTACATAAACCCAGGATACATAAAACTAACAGTTTCTAATATTATTCTTGCAAGAATAGGGCCAAAACTGAAACAGCCGTTTGGATGGCCCCCTGTAGTAACGCTGAGGACACCTGGGGGTCCCGGACCCTGTGGAAGACCCCTGGTATTAGCTACAGAGCCCAGGTACAGGTACAAAAGCTTTTATGCTTCAATTATGATCTAATTTGACACTGTTCTGGAGCAGGAGCAGAGCAAGGACTGTACTGAGATAGGCTCAGGGGTCATTCCGGGGGTCCCAGGTGAGGAGAGACCCCCACCAATAGTCATAAAGGTTATTCTGGCTGCTTCAAAAGTGCAATATATGTACTTAGAATGTTTTAAAACCTTCAAAACAACTCTAATATTATGAAAATTGGACATTAACTGGCTGACATACTGTTCTGCGAGGTCCTAAAATAGATGACCCCCCAGAAAGGGGGCTGGGGTCAGGAAAATCTGACACCCATCATTTTCTGACAGTTTGGTCCCTATAAAAGCCAAAGCAGTAAAAAAATACATTTTAGCAAAGAAATCCTTAGAAGTACACTTCTTATCACACTAGGTAGTAACTCCGAGGACCCCCAGGGGTCCCGAAGCCCCTGTGGAAGACCCCTGGTATTTGTTACTACTTTTTTTTTGTTTTCAGAAAAAAAGTTTATGCTTCAATTATGATCTAATATGACATTGTTCTGGAGCAGGAGCAGAGCGAGTACTGAGAAAGGCTCAGGGGTCCATCTGGGGGGTCCCAGGTGAGGAAAGACCCCAACCAAAAGTCAGAAAGCTTATTCTGGCTGCTTCAAAAGTGTAATAAATGAACTCAGAATGTTTTAAAACCTACAAAACAACCCTAATATTAAGAAAATTGGACATTAACTGGCTGGCGTACTGTTCTGGCAGGTCCCAAACTAGATGACCCCCAGAAAGGGGGTGGGGATCCGGAAAAGTTGACACCCATCATTTTCTCATAGTTTGGACTCTATAGAACCAGGATCTGCAAAAAGATCAATTTTAGCACAAAAATCCTACGGGAGCTGTTTTTTGGACGCATCGCACCACACTATTAGCAGAATATTAAGATTCCGGGACTGATATATGGTACAAGGAAGCCAATGAGTAAGTTCATGGGTCCAAATTTGGATTCTACATAGTGATAAATGTATGATTTGACACCAAAATTATTCAAATAGGACAAGTCTATGGGATTTTATTGCGGAATGCAAGATTACTGTATATTCAATGGCGGCCATCATGAAAATTGGCCGCCATCTTGATTTTATTTTTGGCCAGATTGTTTTCTGAAAAGAGCAATGCCTAAGGAGTATGTGTGCCAATTTTGGTGCTTGTATCCGCAAGTGAACGATTCACCTGTAATATGCACTTTATCTGCCTAGCTAAATATACAGTATATGATTTGTGAAAGTGACAAACGGGCTTCACAGTTATGTCAGGTGTGTTCATATGCTGATGGTGATGCGATTTCAGATCAATTGCTCCAGCCACTGAGGAGAAACGCTGTTTCAGACAGACAGACAGACAGACAGACAGACAGACAGACACTCACTCACTCACTCACTCAGACAGACAGACAGACAGACAGACACTCACTCACTCACTCAGACATTCGCAAAATTATAGTATAGATATATTTAATGAAATAGTTTTGATTAAAAGTAATCCAAAAGTAACTGAAAGTAACTAGTAGTACTTTTAAGTAAGGAATACTTTTTAAAAGTAACCTTCCCAACCCTGGTGCTAATTTAGAGTACCCTAACCATAACCCTTTTTTAATAAATCTTTATTCAAAAGTTATGGCATACAAGAAAATACAAAACAGACAGTGAAACTTGACAGAAAATGCTTTTCACTGGTCTTGAACCACCAACATCTGGTTTTCTAGACAAAGCTGTTTCCTCTATGCTATAGAGCCACAGCAAATCTACAGGGAACTACAATGTTCTTAAGCTCATAGGATTCAGATGCCGTAAGCTTTCTTTTCATAATTTAAACTTTTTTTTTTTTTTTTTTTTTTTTCATTTAGGTGGACAGTGAAAGACAGAAAATGTTCATAAAGGTGTCAAAGGACATTAATTTTTGCCATTTGTCCAGAATGATGATGAAGTATAGGGTCAAGGGTGATGTATTGACAGCTAGCAACTAGCATACAACACATTTTAAAGCCTTGTTTTAGCTTGTATCCAAGTAGATGAGACGAAAGAACGTGCAGTCAGTAGGCCCTAACATCAACGCTGATTGGCCACTTCTTTCCTCCATTCCTCCTTGGTGGAATTTCCACCGATGGATGGATCTTTTCTGTAATGATGTATTGATAACTTGTCTTTTGTGTTTGTGTTGTTCTGTACTGTATTGTATTGTCTGTTTTGTATTGTCTTCTATGTCATGACTTTTGAATAAAGATTTATAATAAAAAAAAATAAAAAAAGAAACTTGACCAAGTTGAAAATAAATCCACCAAATGTTCCTCCTTTGAGGAAATGGCACATTGCAGAGGCTTTCCACCTATGCTTTCCACCGAGGAGGAAAGCGGTGGAAAGCATAGGTGGAAAGCCTCTGCGCTGTGCCATTTCCTAAAAGGAGGAAACTTTTGTGGACATGACTTTTGAATAAAGATTTGTACAAAAAAATAAAAATAAACACTTGACCAAGTTGAAAAGATCCACCAAATCTTCCTCCTCTTAGGAAATGGCACAGCGCAGAGGCTTTCTACCTATGCTTTTTGGGCATACATCTGACAGCGACAAAGTACTAATCACACTGCTGTATGCAGCAGACTGCGTGTTTACATGCACTCTAATGTACCAATAACTGGGAATAATCAGGTTAGGCCGATATGGACATGACATTTCTGGTAATATTTTGAAATTAGAAAAAAACCTTTTCCAGTCCTGGAAAAGGTTTGGAATTCATCAAGGATCCTGGAATTATATCAAGGGTCCTGGAAAAAAAGGGCTATGCATTTTGTTTGGCTATTGATTTTGTTAATAGAAAAACATTTTCCAAATCATGTGCAACATTATACAAAATATGTATGCAATTTCGCAGAACGGTCTGCGAAATTGCAGCTTAACAGCTCATCCACACTGCCAGTGAGCGAGCGTTCCGACGGCAATGTCGCGCAAAATACTGTCCTCATATGGAGCTTCGGCCATTGCGTTGTGACCTGAACCAATGCGTTGTGGCCTGAACCAATCAATTAAATAAATAATAATAAAAAAGTGTTTGGGGGAGGAAACCTTGCTCAAATAACGGGTCTCCCTCCTGGTCGTGTGCGGACGTGTCCTTGCTTGCTCCTGCTTATGCTTGCTATGCCTACATTTCTTCTGCTGATAACGATTTTTTATTTTATTTTTTCACTTTGGGAAACTACAAGTGGATCGCTATAAACGTCTGGGACTGCTCTGCCGTTTCAAAATACATTTTCTTTTTTACTTTGTATTTCCAGTGACTGGTTACGTGGCACTTAGCTAAAGCTAACTAGCACCAGGATGCCCCCTGTTATTTCCACAGAGGACTATCAAAAACTGCTTCAGAAGATGGCAGTACTGGAAACGGAAATATTTCAATTCAAACAAATCCGAAGACTGGATAAACCACTCGCCTGGAATTCCCTTGGCGAAAAGCCAAAGAAGATGAAAGAACGTATAACGGGCAGGACTCCCTCCCAAAGCCCTCTTATCACCGATGATGACTGGCCGGCACTACCCCGGCACAGCGCTGCTTCGACACCCCTTCATAAATGGGCCACTGCCAAGGGGAAAAAGACTGCTAAAAACACAAATGCAGTCAAATCTCCACAAACGCCGAGTGTGCAGCTGATTAACAGATTCACGCCACTGGCCGAGGACCAAAGATGCCTCTCCGATGACAGGGGCAGCATTTCCCCGGGCTGGCTAACAGAACAGCTGCAAGAAGCCCCCCGAAGTCCCTCTGTTGACAGAGAGAACGTCCCACCCAGCAGGGTAAGAAGCACCTCAGTGATTGATCCTGATGTTTTGATTGTGGGCGATGCCGCTTTAAAAGATGTCAAAAGCATAAGAAACAGGAAGGCAAAAGCTATTTGTTTTCCCAAAGACACAATCTCTGACATGAAAGACAGAATTTTGGATCTTGTCAACGAACACCCAACGGTGAAAACGCTGATTCTACATACTGGCACATGTGACACAGAAGAAAACCAGTCGGAAATCTTAAGGGAGAGATTCAGGGCTCTATTCGACACACTGAGCTCCCTCAGCGACATAGAGATATGCATCAGCGGCCCCCTACCGCCTATGAGAGGCACAGATGAGAACTTCAGCAGACTGTTTTCTCTGAGCAAATGGCTTTTAGCTGCATGCACCAACAAAAATGTGCATTTTATTGACAATTTCAGCTTTTTCTATGACAGAAGACACCTTTTCGCTGATGCGAAACAACTAAACAAAAAAGGGGTGAAACTATTCACTCAAAATGTTTTCCATGCTCTAGCCTCGGCCAGAACACAAGAATCCAAAACAACAGATAGTGATGAGCAACCTTTATCTGCTACCCTTGAAGTCACAGCTGCCCCTGCTGAAGCTGCAAAAGATGGTGTTTTGGCTACCGAAGTGCCCCCCCCGGCCGAGGGGGGAACGGCCTTGGCGAACGGAGGAGATTTCAAAACAACAACAGACACCGTTGTCCCTGCCAAAGCCCTCTCTGCCAAAGACGAGAATGTGGAAGACTCCACAGAAGAAGCAGATGACGTCAATGCAGAGATTGGGTTGATCAGGGAAATATTTGAAGAGGAGAGTAACAAAGAACCATGAGCAGAGTGAACTGTCAACAGACAACAGAGAGTCGACAGAGGAAGAGGAGAGTAACGAAGAAACGTTCTATGGTTTCCCTGCCTCAGCCGTGGCTGGCTCGAACCATGAGAGTGAACTGTCAACAGACAACGGAGAGTCGACAGAGGAAGAGGAAGGGGCTGGAGAGTCAACCGATGAGTCGACAGAGGAAGAGGAAGGGGCTGGAGAGTCAACCGTGGAAGAACAAGCCCCATCTTCCCAATCTTTCTCTTTCTCCCTATCGCCAATGCCCCTTCTAGATTTCACGAATGGGATGAATGAATTAATTAACACAGGGATTAGAATGACCCCGGCCAGACGCCCGGACAAACGCCCGGCTCCACAACCGCCACCGGCCAAATGCCCGGCTCCACAACCACCATCTTTGAAAACGGACGAAACTGACCCTGCCATGCCCCAGAAATCTGTGGCCTGGGTTCTTTCGCCCCCACCCATCCCTCCACGACCTAAACGAAAGAAGAACCTGGCCTCCCAACGAGCTGGGACAATACTGGGCCAAAACATGGCCTCCCAGCTGAACATGGCTCCACGACCTCAACGAGCTGGGACAATACTGGGCCAATACATGGCCTCCCAGCTGAACAATACATTCAGCCACTGATATCAGTTGGGTCCGATATTATACCCAGCAACAACCGTATCTGGACCCGATGCTCCTCTAGGCGCTTTTACTAAGCAGGCTCACAATATTTCTACTGTAATTTCAAATAGAGTGTCCAGGACAAGCAGTGGCTCTGCTAATCTAGCAAATTTAACTTACATACCCTGTAGGGACTATAGTACAGTAGAATGTCAAAAAATAAATCTGGGCCTCTTTAACATCAGGTCACTTTTAAACAAGCCCTCCTCTGTAAATGATCTAATCTGTGAAGAGAAGCTAGATATAATCTTTTTAACAGAGACTTGGCTGGGCACAGATGGAGCTGTTGCACTTGGCGTCGCCTGCCCACCAAACTATCATTTTATTCAATCAGTGCGCGAAGGAAAAAGAGGTGGAGGTTTGGCGTACATTTTCTCTGACATCTTTAAATTCAAGAACCTGTCTTTTGGAAGTTTTTCATCCTTTGAATACCAAGCTAACTTATTTGAGAGTAAATCCTCTGTTCTAATGATTACCATATATCGCCCACCAAAATGTAGCAAAGCCTTATTTCTTACAGAAATATCAGAACTTTTATCTATCTGTTCCACTGACTATGAGAGAACCTTGATTGCTGGCGATGCAAATGTACATGTGGATATTGTTACAGATGTTACTGCTATGAGTTTCTTACAGTTATTACATTCCCTTGATTTTGTTCAGCATGTTACCGGGCCAACCCACAATCAGGGCCACACCCTAGACCTGGTGATCTCTAAAGGGCTAAGTATTTCTATGGACAGGATCATCGCTAAGCCTGACTTATCGGACCACTATTTACTGTGTTTTAATATGACTGTCTCTGATCTAGAAAAATACAATAGAGAATATACTATAAAAAAGAGATTTTTCAGGGCATCGGCAGCAGAAGAGTTTGCTCGCCATCTTGCATGTGCACCCCCCCTTCCTGATATTCCCTCAGTAAATGATATGGTTCAACATTTTAATCTTAAATTAGAGTCAGCTCTGGATATAGTGGCTCCTATGAAAACTAAAAAGAAACATAAAGTAAAAGAAACACCCTGGATAAACGATCATATACGCTCACTCAAGAAACAATGCCGCAAAGCAGAGCGAGCTTGGAGAAAAAATAAACTAACTATCCATCTACAGATTTTTAAGTCATTAACAGCCACGTACAATAAAACCATGCGTCTGGCTAGGCAGGCCTATTTTTCCGGAATTATTAATGAGAACAAGAACAATGCTAGGGTCTTATTCTCCACTATTGAACGCCTCTTAAACCCCCCCCAGTCCTACAAGCAGTCACTCCTTGCCTCTAAAGCAAAGTGTAATGAGTTTGCATCCTTCTTTGACAACAAAATTGTGAACATTCGAGCTGGTATTATGAATAATACTGTCACAAATGCAAATGCAGTTAATGGTGCCATGTGTAAAAGTGTAGATAAATCTAGGGGCAGCCTAGTATCATTTTGTGAAATTGATGAAGAGGAACTTCGTAAAACCATATCGCAAATGACATCGTCTTCTTGCTCGCTGGATGCAATACCCACGCCATTTCTCAAAGAGGTTGTAGACTGTGTGATTGGAGATATCCTAAAAATAGTAAATAACTCTATACAATCAGGTGTCTTTCCAGAAACACTGAAAACGGCCGTAGTTAAGCCCTTACTCAAGAAACACAACCTCGACCCGTCCATGCTGTGTAATTATAGACCCATTTCCAATTTGCCTTTTCTGGGCAAGGTCCTAGAAAAAATTATCTTTCATCAATTGGATGTATTTCTGCAGAACAATAAGGTGCACAACAAATTCCAATCCGGCTTCAGGAAAGGACACAGCACAGAAACTGCACTTTTAAAAGTAATTAATGATCTTAGGGTGTCTGCTGATAACAAAAATGTATCCGTTCTCCTACTGCTGGATCAAACGGCGGCTTTTGACACAATTGACCATACAATTCTAATACAACGTCTTGAACACTGGGTAGGGCTGTCAGGCACAGCTTTGTCCTGGTTTTACTCCTACCTAACAGGCAGAAGCTACTTTGTTAATCTAGCTGACTTTGAGTCAAACAAACACAACATCTGCTCTGGTATTCCACAGGGCTCAATTCTTGGTGCTTTATTATTCTCCCTCTATATACTGCCGCTGGGAGAACTTATTTCCGCTCACGGTGTGAATTTCCATTTCTATGCTGATGACACCCAGCTGTACCTTTCGGTAGCTCCGGACGACCCCTGTGCTCTAGACCCATTGCTGACGTGTGTGTCTAGCATAAAATGCTGGATGAGTGAGAACTTTCTCAAACTAAATGAGGACAAGACAGAAGTTCTCATAATTGGTTCTACTGCGCAGAGAGAATCAATAATAAGTAGACTTGGTAACCTGTCTAAAGAAAGTAACACTTCTGTAAAGAACCTGGGAGTGATCATTGACGCTGAATTGAATTTTGATACACACATTAATCATGTCACCAAGATTGCCTTCTTTCACCTTAGAAATATTGCGCGAATTAGAGCCTATCTAACATTGGACGATGCAAAAACGCTGATCCACGCTTTTGTTTTCTCTCGGCTTGATTACTGCAACGCACTTCTCTCTGGTCTGCCAAAGAAAACAACTGACAGTTTGCAACTTGTTCAAAATGCGGCAGCCAGAGTTTTAACTAAAGCTAAGATGAGAGAACATATTACTCCAGTCTTAGCGTCGCTACACTGGCTCCCGGTTGTTTTTAGGATTGATTTTAAAATTATTTTACTTGTTTATAAAGCTCTAAATGGTCTGGCACCTTCGTACCTCTATGACTGCCTGCATAGATACGTTCCAAACCGCCCACTCAGGTCTTCTAGTGCTGACCTACTCGATGTGCCTAAAATGAAATATAAAAAATATGGTGAAGCAGCTTTCTGCTTCTACGGACCGACAGTTTGGAATAAACTCCCACTACACCTAAGACAGGCAGCCTCTGTGGATAGCTTTAAAGCACAGCTCAAGACCTATTTCTTTACTCTTGCTTTTAGCTGAATTATTTTTTTTATCTCTTTGATGCTATTGACGTCCACACTGTTCTGAAATTGTTCTTCAATGTTTTATGTTTTTATTGTTCTGCTTTATTGTATTCATGTGTATTTTATTTTTTCTGTTAAGTAACTGTGCTTCATTTTCTGCTCTGTAAAGCACTTTGAGCTGCATTTCATGTCATGAAAGGTGCTATACAAATAAAGCTTTATTATTATTATTATTATTATTATAAATAGAGACTCTTCGAGTGAAAATATGCGGGGTGGATGACGCGTTTTTTGCAACACTGCCTGTCTTTGGGCATTGCACATAGGATAATATTTTGGAAATGTTTTGGAAATACATTGGTAAAAATGTATGGGAATGGAGTGTTCCTGTCCTTTCCTTGGGTGAAGTGACCCATATCCCTGTTCTGGCCATACCATAATAGGCAAACTTTCGGCAGAAATAGGCAGACATTTGCCGAAAATAACCGACAAACAACTTGCAATATGCAACATATGCATTCATATAAAAATAAATAAATACAATGTGGTGTGTTTTCTTTAAAACATTGAAAAGTTCATTTTCATTGTGATGAATAGGAACAAGACACATAATAGATTGATTGACCGTAAAATAAACACTCTGAAAACTGAAAATGCACGTGGCCCATGCACGCGGCATGCTTTTGAGATTTTCAAATGGTCCCTGATTGAGAAAAAGTTGAGAAAGTTATTATCGATCTACTCTGAAAAAAATAATAATAATAAAAACACACACTTTTTGCAGTCTGGAGTGGCCTCAGCTGCGTCCCCTGGTGGCCAGGGCCCAGGAGCCGCGGGGCTATGTGAAGCGCGCGCTGGACCAGGTGAAGAACGTGTTCAACTTCGCCAACGTCACCAACCCCGTGGACCACGGTGCCATCGACCACATGGTGGCCGCCACCACCGCCCTGAGGAGCCCCTTCATTGCCGTGGCGTGCCACACGGTGAGGATGGACCTAATAATAATATTTTAGATTGTAATTAGAGAAAAGAAAATATGAGTGTTAAAATGATTTCATTGACTGCTTTCTATTGCAGGGGTCTTCAACCTTTTCAGGCCGGGGACCCCCAAACTGATGGGGAGATGGAGCAGGGACCCCCTACCACCTCGTAGGGTGGGGGGGTCGGGGCTACTATTTTTATTTTATTTTAAACATGTACAAGTTACAACGAGCAGGGTGGGCCGTACCACTACCATTTCTAAACATACTACTTATTAACTGAGAACCAATGTCAATAATATCAACAATATGTCAATTGCATAGTAATCATGTATTCAAGCTATTCAAAATGGATAGAATCATGATTATTTGTTTTACATAAATGGGAAAATGGCAAAAAAAAAATATATATATATATTTTTTGAAATCTTTTTTTTTTTTAAGCAATAATTTCACGGACCCCCTGCAGTACCTCCGCGGACCCCCTAGGGGTCGCGGACCCCTGTTGAAGACCCCTGTTTAGCGATTTTAGTATTTTGATTTCAGTGGTTGGGGGCATGTGCAAGGGGCAAGTGGCTAAATATGTATTTTTAGACACAATAAGCCGTCAGTTTCTTTGTTACTATTTACTATTACTACTATTTAACAGCCACCATAAATCACATCTGCCCATGAAAGATTGCGGTGCATCTTGGGAATGGGCTTATTGTGTTAAAAATACATCACTAAAACGGAAGAAAGCAGTAAATGAAAACATTTTAACACTCATCTTTTCTTTTCTCTAATGACGATCTAAAATATGAACCCTTGTTGTAAAAAAAACAAAAACAAAGTTGTCCTTTAAATAGATGGGGGCAATGGTACTGTATGTGGTTTCCGTTTTAGCATTTACCCCTTCAAGACAATGGAGTTATTTTAGAGAGTAACTTTTAACCTATGAGGAAGCAGCAAAAACTTTTTAGCATAACCTTTAGCCTAGCCTCGCGTAGCCAGGCTTAGGTGCCGGCTACACAGAGCTGGATATTTCTGAAGCTAGACATTTATTTGTGCGGTTGGGGCTTGCAGCCACACAAAGCTGGATATTTCGCCCGCAAAACTAGATATTTTTGAAACCGGATAAGTGAAGACACTGAAAAATATCCGATTCACTGGATACGTGTAGACATGGAACCCGGATATCTCTGAAGACTTTACTGTGTATGTGCTTGTCCCCCTAGTGGAGGTCTGGGGACTCTTATTTTAGACCTAGATATCTTTGTCGTGTGGACCTAGATATTTACTATTGGGTATGATAAACAACATACTAAAAATTCAGGAAAAAATAACTACCGGAAATACACCATTTTCAAGATGGTGTCCACGATGGCTGCCGGGAGCTGAAAATGCCTATGAACTGGGTTTTAATGTGTAAAAATTCATAATAAATCTGCACTTGGTGAAGAGTTTTAGATGTTTGGTATGGGTAAAAGGTTTTCAAAAACCATCGCAGACAAGTTGGGCTCGCCCCCTAGTGGTCTGTTTGCAATGAATTCAATAGTAGATCTGTCAGTATATGGTTGAAACCCCAAATAATTGATAAAAGAGATTTTTCAATGGATTCTGTTACTATTGGGTATGATAAACAACATACTACATAAAAAATAACTACCGTAAAGGCATCATTTTCAAGATGGCATCCACGATGGCTGCCGGGAGCAAACGGACCACTAGGGGGCGAGCCCAACTTGTTTGCGATGGTTTTTGAAAACCATATACCCATACCTAACACCATACCAAAAATCAGAAACCCTTCACCAAGTGCACCAAATTGATGAATTTCGACCAGTTTGGCCCCAGTTATCAAGATATGAAGCAGAGAGAGTTCTAGGAGGTGGGGCTGAATTTTCCCGGAAGTTGTCTTTTTTTCACAGTGTGGTGTCCCTGCAAACGTATTCCCAGCTGAAAAAAAATCTGTTCTACTTCTCCCGCTCTGTCGGTCACGCTCGGAATAAACAGTATACAAACAAAACATGGATTCGAACAACGTTACACCTATTAAGAGCGAGTTAAGAGCTACAATCTATTTGTGTTTGTTTCGCTGGGGAATGTAAACAGACCCACACCGCATGACGTAACTTCCGTTAAATGCAGCGCTTCCGTCTTTCCTTTAGCCAATGAGGAAGCAGCAGAAATGTCATGTGAAGCTCGACCAATTACGAAGCAACAAAAACTGCTTTTGACGTTATGGGCATACGTCACCATACGTCATACGTAACATTTAGCCAATGAGGAAGCAGAAAAAACTGCTTTTAGCCAATGAGGAAGCTGCATAACTTTAGCTCACGAAAATGCTGGTTCCTCATTGGCGAAATGTTACTCTGTTAACTCGAGCTGATAACAATAGTGTGGTTATCCTGCAAGTACTACTTTCGGTGATGTTCGTTGCTGTTCTGTATGTATGTGGTTGGGCAAGTTGGCACCACACTTTTCTAGGCTTGATTCTCAAAGTGCTGCACAGAATACGCAATAAAACAAGAATTTTGTATAAACGTATAATAAAATGAGCTTGATAGAACCATGAGCAAAAGCTTATGAAAATGTTGTTTACATGAATGCTTTCCAGAACATATTTGTTTTTAAGAGTGATCTAAAAGATAGAATGGAGTCTGCGTGGCGAATGGCCCCGGGAGAGTCTAGGTCTAGGAGCTGGAACACCGATGACACAATCAGACTTAGTTACTTACTGTAGTCTGAACACCTTGAAGTCATCTTTACAGCATTAGTACAGCAAATGAACACCTTAAACTCATCTTTACAGCATTAGTACAGCAAATGTCAGGGACAGCCAAAGGGTTTTGTCCACGGGAATTGATTGGCCAGTAGACGGTGCGTGCCTCTATACGCATTGATCTCATATCTCCAACACAATCTGCTCTTGGGTTTGCACAGCGCACGTTACCATGGCGATGCATCCCGCTAAGAACTGAACCGCTGTGGTAGACGTGAAAATGATCTTTTGTCACTGCACATATTCCTATCAGCAGGGAGTGTTGGGCCGGGCGGGAGGAGGAGTAGGACAGAGGCTCCTGTCTGCTATTTAAAAAGAAGCAGCGTGATACATATTTGAAACATTTTACAGAGACAAATCTTGTATGAACATAAAATCAGATGCAGAATCTTTTTAGATGGGGCCCCTTGGCCAAATGCATATTAATTTGATGAGGTCCTTGACATTGTACCCACCAACGTGGAACTTTGCTTTATATATATATATATATATATATATATATATATTAAGGGTGCAACGGTTTACAAAATTCACAGTTCGGTTCGGTTCGATATTTTGGTGTAACGGTACGATACTTTTTCGATACAAAAAATAAACAGAAATATCCTTGATTTATAAATGTATTTTTATAACTACCTATTTGTTTTATTTTAACTTTGAACAATACGGTACCCAACCTCTAGGGTAGTGGTTCTCTAAGTGGGCTCTGCGGATCCCTAGGGGTCCTTGAGGGGGTTCCAGGGGATCCAATGTGGATGTGGAGTGGTATTGTATTGTATTGTTCGGTACAGCGTCATTCGGTTCGGTACACCCTCGTATCGAACGGTTCAACACGAATAAAGGCATTGTTGCACCCTTAATATATAGTATATATTTCTTTCAGGTATGTCCAGAGAGTCCTCCGTGCGTGGGCAAGCGGCGCTACGCCGTGCCCGAGATCGTCCGCAGCCAGCGCGCCAAGGAGCTGCCGAGCCTCGACCCCCAGAGGAACCACAGCCACCACAGGCTGTTCGAGAACTCCCGGGTCTCGCTGGTCCTCAGGGTCTCCTCCCAGGAGCGCAGGGCCAGCCTGCAGCCCAGCCAGAGCCTGAAGCCCCAGCAGCAGCGGCGCTCCGATTCGGGGTCGGGTCCTTCTTCGGGCTGCACCGTCTCCGACGCCGCCGCCTCCTCGGAGGCGCGGAGGCCCAGCCTCATGCTCCTCCATGCGGCGAGACGCCACAGCATCCGGCCGTGCTTCACCATCCCCAAGGTGAGGGTGACCAAGGCCCCCGCGCCCACGTACGAGCCGGAGAATGTGCGCCGGAAGAGCAGCTTTAAAGGTGAGGGTAACGGATTAAGCCAGGGGTCTTCAACCTTTTTAGGCCAAGGACCCCTTAGTTGAGAGAGAGATGAAGCAGGGACCCCCACCACAACCCATATACTGTATACTATATAGTTTCAGTGTATTTTGGATTCATGTCAATTTGTGTTTTCATATATTTAACCACTTGAACTGTCAATACTTAATAAACTTGACCTTTCACTCTTCTCTTTTTCACCTCTACACTAAACCTCTTTGCCGAAAATAGCCAATCTACAAGCTCACAACGCCTCGCGCTGCGAGGCGTTGTGAGCTTGTAGATCGTCTATTTTCGGCTAAAGTTCTCAGAATATGGACGCTAGGGTTCAAGTGGTTTATATAAAAAGAAAAAAAAACTTCTATCACACAAAGATTTGGAGGACCCCCTAGGGGACCCGGACCCCCTGTTGGATCAGCCCCTTGGATTAAGGGACAAACTTCTGATATTTACGTGCTGTTCCATATCGTCATTGCCGTCTGGAAACCTTGTATGTCCAAAACCTGTTACTTTTTTGTAATTATGGACCATAATGGAAACAAGCCCCTCTGGGCTTTTTGTGTCATCCTTTGTTACAGTGTTGTATTGACTGTATTTTGAGTATTTAATAATAATATTCACGAAAATGCCAAATTCAGTAGTTTTTCCCCCCCACACATTATTTGAATAGCCAATATTAAAATGATGTGTTGCTGTGTCTTTTAAAAGAGGGCGGGGCCAACCTGCTGCAGGTTCCCAAATGGCGGTACAAGGAGCTGAAGGAGGAGCGCAGGAAAGCAGAGGAGGCGGAGCGAAGGAGGCTGGAGGCGGCGGCCAAGAGACACCTCGCCGCCGGGAAAAGGAAATAACATCACAGCGATGTGACGGCAATGCCCAATAAGATGTCAGCTTCCGCTCTCTTCTCGGCTTTCAAGAGGCTTTTCAGACTCTATGTAGAGATTGTGAAATAAATGTCTGGCTTGAGAGACTACCTGGTTCTTAACTATGAATCATTTTGCTGGGGACCCCCTGGAACCCCCTCAAGGACCCCCTGGGGGGGGTCACCGGACCCCACTTTGAGAACCAGAGATTTTAAGGGACCAAGAGAACAACATGAGTCTGCATGAGGCGGCCCTTGATTGATTCCTACATTCATAGGCGTATTTTCACATTTGCCCTGGGGGGGGGGGGGGGGGGGGGGGGGGGCAGCTTGTGCAGCAACATGTCAACTTATCACACAGTCCAACTACTACTGTTATTCATTGTGTCCACCAGACCACGTTAGTGTACCAAATAAAACTAAAAGTACAAAATAAAAGTACAATTATGTGCGGTTAGAGCAGTGTCATGTTACAAATTGTGTTCATTATTAAAGGAGTAGTTCACCACTTTTCAACCTGTCTTCATATAATAGGTCCTCACTAATGTTCATAATAAAATAGCAAAAAAAAAAATCTATTCAGTCTGGGTCTCATTGGAGAGCTGTCAAATCCTTCTACCGGTGACATCATCGTTTGACAAAAAGAAATTAAATAATATTTTTGAAAAGAAATATTTAGATTTGTATTATCACAGGAACAATGGCTTCCACTTTAACATTGCAACTTTTTCAGGAATAGAAAGCCTGCAGTTTCTATTAGCTTGCATTTCCCATTGATGATGTCACCGGTAGAAGGATTTGACCCACCCACAGCTCTCCTATGAGATCCAAACTGAGTGGAAAAGAATTGAGATATTTTATCATGAACATTAGTGAGGACCTATTATATGAAGATAGGTTGAAAAGTGGTGGAGTTCCCCTAGTAAAATAGCTACTTTCATTATTGGTATCACAGTTGCAGGCTACAAAACATTGTGTTTGATGCAGGACAATAATTATTGTAATTTAATTTATTTTAAGTAATGAACAATAAGGGAATATCAGTGAATAATAACTTAACAAATATATATTTTTTACATTTGAAACCCCTTTTTAATTATTATTTTTCAAATGTTTTTAAAATAAGTTATTTTCTTAACATCATTAATGTTCAAGTCTAATATGTGTAATCTTTGAGTACAGTTTGGATATTGCAGGTATGTTCAGGTATATTCATAGCCAGACAACCCTCATTCCTAGCAATGCTATCTTCAGAGAGAGAGGCTCTGATCACTTAACATTCCAATCAATCAATTCGGTTGTCGCCAGCTAGTCTCTGTGTGAGGGGGGAGAAACCAGTGACTATTAGTTGGTTAATTCTTTAAAAAAATCATAACTCTTGACAGGAATGGGCTAGAGACTTACTTTTTTCCCCATGCCTACACATTCCCATTAAAGTATAGAGAATAGTAGGAGACTTTAAATTCATGGGTATGTTTTAATTTTTGTCGCATTGACCAGCAGTGGTTCCCTATGGAGACAGTAAGAGCCTACTTTGTTCCCTATGGAAACACACAGAGCCTGCTTTGTTCCCTATGGAGACACAAAGAGTCTCCTCAAATCTTTCACTCGGAAAAGAAAATGTGTATCCGTGATCATCCGTTCTTTAGTTAGGGTAGAATAAAGCTTGTTTTGACCAAAAAGAAATCTATGAAAAGAATCCGAGATGAATGGATTTATCTAAATCTGATAACATTGAGCCAGGGGGAGCAGTTGGATTTTAAAATGTTCTGGGGTGCACACTAATGTGTAGACATTAAAATGTCCCAGCAGTGTTTTAAATGAAACACCAGTAGCAGTAGGCTACTGGAACTGCTAGGATTTTCCTGGGTAATCATGGAAAGGAGATTTAATACTTGAAGGGTTATACTTGAGTGGTTATCAAACATTTTCATGTCAGAGACCCCCAAATTGATATGTATTTGACCACGGTCCCCCGACTGAAAAGAGTTTGTGCCAGAGACCACCAGAAGAGAAGATTTGTGTTCAAAATTATTCCAATTTTGTCAAGATATTTTACTGGTATATTGTATATTTTTAATATCTGAAGTATAAAATAGGTGGTAAACCTGATGTTGATGCTATCTAATTTAACCACTGAGAATACTGACTGAGAAATTGGTATCTGACAGGGCAATGATCTTATAAAAAAACATTGATTTGCTTTGGGGGTTTTTAACATCACACCAATGAATGTATTTTGCCTTGCAACGTTTTTTTTTTTAATATAATAGAGATTTGGATGCTTTTTTGAATGTCAGACCTTTAATCTTTCATTCAGACAAGGACTTTTTGACAGACTTTGACTCCTATAAACACGATTCTGCAAATGTGTTCCAGTCTCAAGAACAAGGTAACCGTAAGAGTGAGCACCCGAACATTGTGTAGTTTTGCCAGTTTCTTCCCCAAAATTAAAAAAAAATATAAAGAATGCTTTGGAACAAGGTCTGAAATAAGTAAATGATTTGAACATTTGACATTTAAGGCCTAAAATGTCTACCATTGCTAAAGCTAGTGGAGAGCCAGTCATTATGGCAAAGAAGTTACGCCATGAAGGTTAAACGTATTAAGGATCTATTCTACACGTGCATATCATGTATACTTTACATTATGTCAGGCCATTTTCCAAAGCATACTTTTATTTTACATAATTATTTATTTCATATTTTGAAACATTGAGGTGCCCACAATGTTTGCCTAAACACGTCCTTTATCCAAGAACATAACTAAAACACACAAGTATCAAACACTTTTGTGATGTACAGTGACAAAATTAAGGTTCACCAGGTGGGAAGAAAGCGCTTATTACCCTTTATGTTTACATTACAAGTTCAACTTCTTTTTTTAACACTGGCTGGAATAAATAGTGGGCATCTTTAAATGAATGTGATTGTGACACAATGAGATCGATGAGTTTTTGTATTTATAGTTGCTGTTGGGCGGGAACCTTGTTAACATTTAGCAAGTGGTTTAAGTGTGTCTGTGTGTTTTATAAATATTGAACCAACGAAAAGTATTAAGAAAAGCTTGTGACTTAAATAATAACTACATCGGATCCATAGGAACGCAGGCAATGTTTTTGTTACTTTTCCTGAAAAGTAACGGTTTTGGACACAAGTTTCCCACCTGACAGCGACAATAATTAAAAGGAGTCTGAACAGAAAGTGAAATAATTAAGCAAGTTTGTCAGTGAATTAAAGAAACATGTTTTTAACCGTGTGTCTTCCGAGATATGTTAATTTGACAAGTATCCTGTGGTTTTGGTGAGTGCACAGCAGTTTTGAGCAACTGTCTTTGAAAATGTTGTAGCATTAGCTGTCAGACAGTTCTCCATGACATGATACCTCATGTCAGTATCGTAGTTAGTATCATGGTCAGTACCATCACTACCATGGTCAGTATGAAGTCAGTATCATGTCAGTATAATGTCATCTATAGTCAGTATACCCCTAGTCATCCATAGTAAGTATTAGTCATTAGTAAGTACCATAGTCATCCATATATGTACCATAGTGAATATGGTACTTATACTATGGATGACTATGGTACTATGGATTGACTAGGGCATAGTCAATCCGTAGTACCATAGTTATCCATAGTAAGTACCATAGTCATTCATAGTAAGTACCATAGTCATCCATAGTAAATACCATAGTCATCCAAAGTACCAATTGCCATCCATAGAAAGTTCCTTGCAGCCATAGTTCCCTCAACCGATTGAGGAAAGAGGTAAAATGAAGTTACTGTATGTGAAGCCAAACCATAACCTGGTGCCCAAAACTGCTCTCCAGAAGGTTGTGCTAATCCCAAACATATGGAGCACACTGATACAAAAGGACATGGGAGGGAGAGGTCAGCTATCCTTTGCATGTACAAAAATAATTGGTTGAATTAAAAAGCCGTGAAGTTAAAAGCACAGACATTGGAGGAGCAGCCAGTCAGAGACAATTTCACAGGTTTTATTATTTATTTTTTTGCAGCTTAAGTGCCATCCAAGAGTGCATGTCTAGTATGCATGGTAATGGTTTAGTTTGCTGTTGGGCAGAAACCTTGTATCTCCTTATTTCTTTCTTTCCTTTTTATAAACTTCCTTTTTTGTACAAAAATAGCAGATCTACAAGCTCACAATGCTTCACATTGTGTGAATGTTATGAACATTAAACCAATGAAAAGTATTAACAAGAGCTTGTAACTAAACAATAATGACATTGGATCCATTGTGAACAAAGGTTACCCCCCCCCCCCCCCCACATTGCCCGAAAAGTAATGCTTTTGGACATACAAGGTTTCCCACACGGCAGTGACGATTTGCTGTGTGACTGCTGAGTGCTGAGGGCCCCGCGCAGCCATCTCATAATTTCTTCTTCAAATAAACTCCACGGCGTTCAGCTGTGACTCCGTCCCGAGGCCCCGCGTCTCAGAACTCACGGTAAATTGAGCGAACGCAGAACAAACCACGTTCCCTCCACTCCAGTCCCGTGTTCTCTCGGGACAAGACTGTCGGGCTCGCAACGCTTCCGTTTAAAAGGAGTAGTTCACACCAACAAAAATTACTTTCTATCAATTGCACACCCCATGAAGCCTCGAATTCATGTGTCTTTAGTTTTTTGTCACATTCCCAAGACAATAATTTGACCACCGGCGGAACCTCCGATTGACCGATGACCAGGTCTCCCAGTTGTTGGCTCAGGATTGCAACAAAAACAAGAAAAGTCTCCACGAATTCAAGGCGTCATGGGGGTGTGTAATTGATAAAAAAAAAAAAAAAAAAAAAAAAATATATATAGACCTATATATATTTTTTAAAACCATCGTATGCTTTGTCGTCATACGATGGTGTCAGTCCGTCCACCCGTCCATCTTCAACCGCTTATCCGGAATCGGGTCGCAGGGGTAACAGTTTCAACAGAGATTTCCAGTGAAACGTTAACAATTTCCTCCTGGTTGGATCCCGTGGCATTCCCAGGCCAGCGTGGAGATACAGTATATAATCCCCCCATCTGGTCCTTGACTTGAAAGGGGTCAGCTTAGGTGGTTCGGGGCATTTAGGGATGCCTCCCTAGCGTCTCCCTGGGTAGGTCCTCGCTGCACCTCCCACTGGGAAGAGACCCCCTGGCAGACGATGGTGTCGCACACCGTAAAAACAAGCGGGTCAGAGAGGGTAAGAGAGCCCGCCTGGGACACAGAAGGTCCCAGGCTCCATTCCCGACCCCGGCTATGTATGGAGATGTCCCTGAGCAAGACGCTTAACCCAGTGGTTCTCAAACTTTTGCAGGCAAGGACCCCAAAAATGATATGGATTTGGATGGATTTGTCAAAAATTCACAAATCTACAAACTCAAGTTCACTACATCACAGAGGCAAATATTATTATTAATTATTAATATTAATGCAAAACATACTGCCATATTTAAAACTTTGTTGAATCAAAAATGGACAATCTACAAGCTGCTATTTTCTAAAAAATCATCATGATTATCATTACTAAACTGGCAGCGCATGATGAGAGGGGAAGATAAAGAGAGATGGGAGGGGGAGGGGTGAGAAGGGCAGAGAGAGGGAGGGAGAGATACATAGAGAGAGACGTTCATAGAGCGAGCAGAGCTATTAGCGCTGAATGCATCAGATAATATTTAGGTCATCACGTTAGCTGCCTGTAACAGCTGCTGGCTTAGATTGTAATTTGAGATTATAAAGCGTCACAGGGCTTGCTCAGCGATTCCAACCCACAACCCAGGGACAGATCCCTCGCATAGGCAAAACGGGCCCTTAAGCATTGATTCTGGGTCAGCCGTTATGTCATGCTGCGCTGCTTATGGTTGGGGTGTACAGACAGAGAGCACTGGTTCCAGATCTCTACTGGAGTAACAGCAGTGACAAAGGCCTTCATTAACTGGGGAGGGAAGGGAACCCTTTTACTGGCTCCCTCTGCTGGTCAGTCTCGGGACATCATTTCATAATAATGAGATTATGTATGTGTCACACATACATAGACTACATAATCTCATTAGTGTGGAAAGGCGCATTTATTCTAATATTCTAATCTAGTGTGCATTTAGGGTTATTTGCTCGGAGGATTATTCCGTCGTGTTTTTGCATACTTGTGTTTAAACCAAAAATATATAGGTCTATGTTTATCGAGGAACGAGTTGCAAACAGCCCTGAGCAATGGTTTGACTTATCTGTGCTGAATTCCACGTATCAGACCGGTTCTTACGTTTTTTTTTTATATAATTTTTATCCCACGATTTTGTAACCCATTTTCACCCAGTGCCAATTGCCTATGTAATACTGGACTATCTGCTCTCCCTCTGCCGTGCCTGGGGAGACAACGGACTGACCTCGTGCTTCCTTCTATGCATGAGGAGTCCAAGTTGCTTCTTTTCACCTGACAGTGGGGATTTCCCCAGTTTGGACGTAGCGCGTGGAAGGAACACGTTATTCCAACCAGTTCCTCCATCAGGCGCCCTGGCTGGCCAGGGGGAGGCATAATAGTAAGGCATAGCAGTAAAAGGCTTCTTTCCACTGCCTTTATTCAATAATACCAGGGATTTTACATAAAAGTGCTCCAAGTGATTACTTGATTTAAACTATATGTTTATTGTCCAAATATTAAAGCTCTATTATTCCGATAGTAATCATTGCTATTTTGTTTGCTCCTTGACCAGCTCTTTAATAGATAGAAAATACATTTTCAAGTGGATCACGTATTTCATCCAACCAGGAGAAAGAACCCTGTAGAGCTCATGTATCAGCTCGTGTTCCGGTTTAAAATGTGTCTGCTCCTCCATGTTTCATCAGTTATACTTTCATTTCTTTATCCTGTATCCCATGGGTCTTCAATAGGGGGTCCAGAGGTCCTCAAAATCTTTGAGTGATAGAAACTATTTTTTCCTCCTTTTTCATAATAACCACTTGAACCCTAGTGTCCATATTCTGAGAACTTTAGCCAATAGCAGATCTACGCGAGGCGTTGTGAGCTTGTAGATCGGCTATTTTCGGCAAAGAGGTTTGGTGTAGAGTGGAAAAGGAGCACACTAAGTACAGAGTGAAAGGTCAAGTTTATTAAGTATTGACGGTTCAAGTGGTTAAATATCTGAAAACACAAATTGACATGAATCCAAAATACACTGATGATTGTGCTGTCAATCAATGAAACTCCCACAACGAAGGTTGCTTCGTTGTGGGGGGTTGCTGCTTCATCTCTTTCTCAACTAAGGGGTCCTTGGCCTGAAAACATTGAAGACCCCTGCTGTATCCTGTATCCCACAACACTGGGTCAGGACCATGGACACATTTTTATGGGTCCCTTAATTTTTTGTTTCCTACATTTGTTTTTCATTATTTCTAAACATAAAAAAGAAAAATAATTGAATGAATGAATGAATGAATGAATAAAATAATAATATTATAATTGCATTATAATAACTAGAAGCATCTAGTCGGCGACCTGGCCAACTCGGAACAATGTAAATAGGGAATGAATGCCCCGCCCTTTAATGCAAACCCCATTATACCTGTTGTCATAGGACCCGTTTTGACCATCTGTTTGCCTGTGTCCATTTATGCCCATATATGGAGATATCTGTTATCTGTCTGTCTGTCAGCGTCCATTTTATGTCCATATATGGAGATCACTGCAGATATAGTTCTGGGTCCATTTTATGCCCATATATGCCCATATATGGAGATATCTGTCTATTTGCGTCCATTTCACGCCCATATATGGAGATCTCTGAATCTGTCTGTCTGTGTCCCTTTATGCCTGTAGGCCTATATGGAGATCTTTGTGATTCTGCGTAAATTTTATGCCCATATATGCCATTTGCGGAGATATCTGTCTATTTGCGTCCATTTCACGCCCATATATGGAGATCTCTGAATCTGTCTGTCTGTGTCCCTTTATGCCTGTATATGGAGATCTTTGTGATTCTGCGTAAATTTTATGCCCATATATGCCATTTGCGTCCATTTTATGCCCATTTATGGAGATCTCTGTATCCGTCTGTCTGTGTGTCTGTCTGTGTCCCTTTATGCCCGTATATGGAGATCTTTGTGATTCTGCGTAAATTTTATGCCCATATATGCCATTTGCGTCCATATAGTTCTGGGTCCATTTTATGCCCATATATGCCCATATATGGAGATATCTGTCTATTTGCGTCCATTTCACGCCCATATATGGAGATCTCTGAATCTGTCTGTCTGTGTCCCTTTATCCATTTTATGCCCATATATGGGGGCATTCATTTTATGCCCATATATGGAGAACGCGCGTGCCCGTGGGACGAACGGTTCTCATATGGGGGCATTCATTTTATGCCCATATATGGAGAACGCGCGTGCCCGTGGGTCGAACGGTTCTCGAGATACGCGGATTACCTACATACATACACACTCACAGATATTTTTTGTTGACTCATGTGGCGTACGTGATGTCAGAGCCTTTTATGAGTGATGTCACAATGAGTCAGCGCTTGCGCCGATTTCCTCCGGAACAGCCTGATGTCAACAATCAACCCCGCATAAGGAGATTCCGAACGTTTCGCGCCGGTTCGGGAAAACCGCGCGTCGGGTCGGGTCGAGGCCCGGCACTGCACTCCGTGCCGCGGCGGGGAACGCGCGTGCCGAATCTGAAGCCGGTGGGACGAACGGTTCTCGAGATACGCGGATTACAGACACACACGCAGACACACACGCAGAGACTTCTCGCATTTATAGATAGATAATGCAATTATTTTTCTAAGTAACTGAGTAACTTATTTTTCTAAGTCTATTGAGCTTCTAGATCTGCTGTTTTCACTGTCCCGGGGAAATGTCTCATTTCTCTTAAAACGTTTGGGAATCACTGCTATATCCTGTATGTTCTCTCCTGGATGAAATTGGCATCCTGAACGGAACGTTTATTTTCTGGAGACCCCCGTTACCAAACATACTCTACAGCAATGTTTGCTGTTGGAATATATAGAGGCATTTGACACTTATTGTAACAGAACATTATAACTTACAGTACACTTAAGGTGTCTTACTGGTGAATAGAACATAACTTTAATGAATCTTTGTGGTAGAGCATGTTAATTCAATATATACTGTCAATATCCGGTAGCACATCGACAGTGGTTGAAGGTACTATCCCACCTTGACTATGGAGGCCTCTCCTGGCCTATAGAGTTGGCTTGGCACCAACATGGACAGCAGTATATGTTATAGTCAGTTTGGGTAACTCAGTGAGATTGGGGTAAGAGCGCTCGTTTTGTAGTTCACCACACACCCCTAACACCACCTGGATCAATTCACTCTTATCAGCGCACCTGTGTAATTCTACGTATTCACCATGAGATGGTGACAACAGCCATTCACTTGTGTAGTCGCTGACGTCACTTGTTTGCGACCACTCTTTCTTTGTTTATCTACTAGCCTAGCTCACTAGCTTACTATGCCTAACTCTAACCCTAACCCTAACCTTAACCTCAGTAAAACTATGCCTAACCCTAAACCTAACCCTAACCTCCGTGGGGTGAGGCGCTATCGTTCCTGCCGACGCTACGTTGTCGTTGTTGTGGATCAAAGCGACCGCTTGTTCCGCCCCGCGCTGCACGACGAGCGCTCCTGTTCTCAATTTCACTAAAACTCAAAAAAACTGTGACATACAGTATACATGGGGGACTGAATAGGTGTCTGAATAGGACGGAAAACTATGAGTTGCAAACTTGTAGATCGGCTATTTTTACCATCATCCTACGATAAAGAAAAAAATACATGACTTAATTGCAAACATGTAGTTTAGCTATCCACTTTTGCGCTACAGACTGCGCCACCGTGCCCTGTTAGTTTTTGACACGTTTGACTACAGCATTTTGTTGAGTTAATATCATCCAACAAATATAATGGTTATGGTTGTGTAAGGCTGTATTGTATGCATTCAGGGACGTGCTGGGCCCCTGATTCAGCCCGGGAAAAAGAGTTGGAGAGGCCCTGGAAACCTTGTATGTCCAAAACCGTTTGTTTTGTATTTATCATTTTAAAAATGATTTAAACTAGTGAAAACAGCCGATCTACAAGCACACAACGCCTCGCACCGCGAGGCGTTGTGTGCTTGTAGATCTGCTGTTTTCACTACTTTTGTGCAACGGCCTCATATGATGAAGCAGGGCTTTGCTTTGCGAAAAAATGTATACATTTGAAACTTGGAGACAGTGACGATTTGCTTTGTTGGCCGCCCAGCCCCCAAAATGGAACGAAGGCCGACATTTTATTTTTCATATTTTTTCCTAATGGCCTGCCTGGACCGGCCGGGAATGAACCGGCCGTTCGGGAGTTTTCCCGCTTTTCCCAATGGCCAGCACGTCCCTGTATGCATTTGTTCTAATGCTCATGTGACAGCCCAGAATGTTTTACTTCTTTTTTTCTTATTTGTGTTTCAACTTATATGACGTGTTTATAGAGGGATTAAAGGCCTCTCCATACTTCGACCGAAACCGCCGTTTTCGGTCAAAAGGTCCTTTTCACCTATAAAATGAAATTCCTCGAAAGTTCTGGAATGCTTTTTCTCCGAATAATAGTTCTGAAATTTGCACAACGAGATGTTGTCACTCGCCGAAATCAGGTTCGGTGAAACGGCAAACTTGATTGGTCGGTTGGATCACGTGTGTGTCTCCGACCCTACCGATCTACAACATGAATTCAACACGTCCAAAATGCCCATTGCTTACTAGCAGGCCGTTTAAATGAGGAGGGACTTTTGGATGGATGCGCGTGCAAAAAGAACAGATCTTCAAGCAAAAGATGTGTTACTTGCAGCTTAATGTAAACATTTATCCATCATTTTCTCATCCTAGTAAAGCCAGATAAAAGTACCAAACTCCCTGTAAAATGCAACAGAATACAGGAAATAACATCTACTCTTTTAATTTTTTTCTGGGGGAGGACCCCCCACCAAAATGATCCACAGTATAGGCTATTAACTACTATACTATATTCAGCCTGCGAGATAAATTTGTAAAGGCAAGGAAGCGGGTTCACAAGAAGACGAGTGGTGACGCTTTTCCCCGAACCCTCCGAACAGGAGCGAAGTATGAACATCCAACGCTTTTTTTTTCCAGAAAAGAAAAGTTCGGTTCTGTCGAAGTATGGAGAGGCCTTAAGGGTTGAAATAGTCTTGAACAATGTTCCAGGCTATTTGACTTTAACGGCTTATCTGACCTGGTTAGAGCATAGCTGAAGACTACAAGAGACGTTTAAACTTTCTTTGGGCAATTGATAATTTCGATTTGGTAAGAATGCATGTCGCCATGTAGACTATAATTTTGATGCTTGTCATCAGCGGCCTGGGATATAAATAACTGGAAAATAACCAATGTCTAAGCTTGTAGGCCTACATATACTGTAGTATAAAGTTTAAAACTCCTGTAGGCCTAACCTCTGAATCTCTTTTTTGTAACCACAACTTTTTTGCAAAAACAACAAATCTGGCTGCCGATTTGGATTCCCTAAACCCATTGTTACGCCCGAGGGCTTCATTATTATTATTCAACCCAGCCACCAGCTGCGACGGACCGGAGGTGACGGGGAGACGGAGTCCGGCCGTGGGACGCCACGGTTAGCTGAGCCTGTGACGACCGGGGAAGGGAGGTGGCCACAAGCGTAATTTGATAGGGTTTTTGGGTTTTAAAAACCCAAGGGCCCCCCCTAGTGGCGAAAATAAAATTAGTTTTTAATAGGCCTAAATAAAGAAATGCGCCCATATCTACATAAATTCATACCACTGTGGATTAATCATTGTAGTTTGCGCTTAGATCGCGCAAAGACAACAGACCCGGGCCCCTTTGATCTGAGAACCCATGGGGAATAAGGTCTAATTTCGCCACTGGAGGTGGCCACTCCCAGCCGCGCGGCTACAAAAGCCGGCTTCAAACTGTCTTCGTCGAGTTCGCCCTGCTGCAGCTCCCCGCTGTACCCGACTGTTTGTTTTGTTTACTGGTTATCCTGGTTGTTAGAGTATGCTTTGAGCCCGTCGCAAAGGCTTCCCGTTTGGTTAAAGTGATAGTTCACCTATTTTTTACATAAAGCTGTGTGAAATACTGGCCATTAAAACAGTGGTTAAAAATGTATTAATTCATTACCAGAGTCCCGTGGTCAGAGTTCTGGTCAGTTTTAGATGAATATTAAGTAGTTCCAATTTGCTGACTGCAAAGCACCTTGTTTTGGGGAAATACGTTGCAGCGGCGTAGTGATACTGGACACAAAAAATAGTACCATGTGACAGAGGGGTCAAAGTTGAATGAAAGTTGGTCTATGTGGTAGAAATAGGTCAACAATACAAATGACGCTAGTTTTGTGTATTCATCTATTTTTAATGATTGGGCCATGAGCCCCTGCCAAATCACCGGAACTACTTTATATTCATCTAAAACTGACTCTGACTCAGAACTCTGACCACAGGACTCTGGTAATTAATTAATACATTTGTAACCACTATTTTAATGGCAAGTATTTCACATAGCTTCATGTCAAAAAAACTTTAAGTTGTTCTTCATTTGTTCTGTTCCTCCTTATAGCCTATCTTTTCGTTTGTATTTTGTTCTAGACCATAATTTCGTTATTTTGTTATTGTTTGTTTATTGTTGAGCAAACCCTGAGCCAGTTCACAGCCTTGTGCTGTTGATCACATTCTTAAAACTACAAAGTATATTTAACATCTTCGCCTTTTCTACATATAACTTATTGTTAATGAAAAGAGACATTGTAATGTAATCACTATATTTTCTACCAGATTGTAATAAAACCTCTATATTTTCTGCAAACTGGTTTAATAGTGAATATGTAGTACCCATTTAGCCCTAGACCACCCGTGGGTCCTAACACCCATACATCGAGATCCCTGTCTCAACCAGCCACACAGATATGGGCTGTCTTCCTCCATATATGGGCATTCCCATATGAAGTCCTGTTAGATATGGGCTTAACATTGATGACATCAGGGATCTCCATCTGGGCATAAAAGAGATTCTGTTAGAGTGGTTCCCATGACATCACAGTGATGTCAGAGCGGCAAACCCATAGGCCGTAAAAAAGAGTACACGTCCAGATAGACAGAGACATGATGTGCCGTTTCACATATTAAACTGCGACCTTTGGTCGCAAAAACGTCAACCCAAAACTGCCCTGCGTCGACGTAGGCGTCATGGGACCTGGGTGGTTTGATCAGGTACTGCGTTCAGACCGAGACGGACCTCCTGAAATCAGATTTGAAACCACTTCTGAATGTGGCTCAAGTCGCATTTGTAAAAAAAGGATTATGTGACTTGTTTGTGTTTAGACTTATTTAAACAAATCGGATTCCACTCTGGATGTGGCAGAGATCGGATTCAGGCTGGATTTGGCTGCCAGTGTAAATCGGGCTAAAGAGTCTCCAAAGAGTCACCGAATTGTTGTCTTAGGAATGCGATAAAAACAATAATATCTCCATGAATTCAAGGCTCCATGGTGTAATTGATGGAAAATAAGTATTTTTTGGGGTGAACTACTCCTTTAACTCTTTGCCAGCCAAAGGGGGCCCCTTAAAAACAGGGGTACAGAGGTACTGCCGTGCAATCTTCTATTTATTTATAAACATGTTTAAAAACAACAATGCACCAAATGAAGCGCCCCGTGCGGGCGAGCGATCTGTGTATATAGTGTATTTTAGGGCAGGTTGACTTACTTCATGCTGCAGTAGACTGAGCTCCCCCATTCATTTGCGTGCGGCGAAACGGGGAAAACAGCGATAAAAAACAGCCCCCGAAAGTACATTCCGTCTTCTATGCACGCACAGCGATCTGAACACATGTAATCCACTCATTGTGAAGCCTTGATTCCGCCTTTCGTCTGATCGAAATAGACTCAGAGGAACGCTACGCTAACGGAGCCTGCATGCATACAGAGAGACGCAACGGTTGCTATGTATTCTCCAGGCAGTGAGAAGAACATGACGTAATGACGTCGCTGACACGTTAACCCTTCACATCACTTCTTAAAGGAATTTTCCAAAATGACTTTTTTTCTATTGATTACTCAGGCCATGGAGAGTAGAGTTCAATAATATTTTTTGGTTTTTGTCACATTCCTAAGACAAAAATGTGATGACAATAAATTTACCCCCATTGATTCCGGATGGTGACCCGTTTCGAAACGGGTCACCATCCGGAATCAATGGGGGTAAATTTACTCGAATCAAAATGTTGTCTTTTTTCTATTGAGTAATCAATAGAAAAAAGTCATTTTGGGGGTGAACTACTCCTTTAACTCATTGAGTGCCAGCCTATCACCACTAGAGGGCGCCCAGTGACCAGAGAATAATAGAGATATGCTGGTAATGCATGCCCAAGCCCTGGAGCCCAAGCCCAAGCCCTACTTGCCTGAACACTTTCCTTTGTGCATGTACAGGAAGAGGATGAAGTTAGCTTGAAGTTAGCTATTGGCTACCAAGCATTTTAGAAGCCTTATTTTCGTCAACTTAGCCATGATTAAACCTTGCACACCTCATGCATGGGAAAAAAACAGAGAAGAATGAGCTCTAAAAAATCCAATGCAATCCTGGATTGCATTGGAGTGGATTTGTGCAGTTTGTTCACAGCTTTCAAACAAAAAAATCCGATTGGAAATCCGTTCAGGCATTCTTGAGATAATCGCCATTATGTTTTACATGTAATGTAAACAAAAATGGCTGCCCTGTATGTTAGATGGGGTTGTATGGGGGTGGAACATGCAAAATCGCGATTGAAATCATGTTCACCAGATTTGATGGGGTCCAAAAAAAAAAAAAAAAAATTCAAAAAAAAAAATTTCAAAAAAAAAAAAAAAAATTTTTTTTTTTTTTTTTTTTTTTTAAAAGCCGAACTTGTTCGGGATCGGCACACTACGATACGCTAATAAAGCCGAACTAGTTCGGGATTGGCACTCAATGAGTTAAAGAGACAGAGCACGGCCGGCGACTGTTTTAAAAAAAATATATTATTAATTTCATTTTTAATGACCTAGTACGGGAAAAGACGATCGGCTGATTGCGTGGACCGGACAAGTACGGGCAAGTACGGCCGGCTTAGAAAGTGTTTTGAATTGTCAATAAAAAAAAAAAAATAACATTTTAAAAATAAAAACGTCGCTGTCCATAATAGCCTACGAGGCTCAATTTTTTCCTTCATTTTCCAAATCCTCAATTAATTCCTTTGGGGGGAGCTGGAGGGGTGTAAATTAAAGAAAATTAAAGATCACTCGCCACAATTTATTCAACATGTGAACCATCTCCCGCAACGTGAATAAAACATGAGCCCCGGAGCAGCTGTTGCCTCCTGGGCGAGCGGCTCTCATGTGCTGATCTCCAAATGAGAGCTGCTCGCTCATAACCAGGGGTCATCCACATCACCACATGTCCTTACATCAGGGGTTCCCAAACGTATTTGTGTCAGGGCACCCCATATTTATAGCATAATTATCGTCGTTGTCGGGTGGAAATCTTTATGTCCAAAACCGTTGGTTTTGTATTTATCATCTATAAAATGTACTAAACTAGTGAAAACAGCATAGATCGGCTGTTTTCACTAGTTTTTTGCGATGGTCTTGTATGATGAAGCAGGGCAAAGACGTACACATTTTCAAGTTGCAAAGGACCAAGAAATCTTTTGTGCCCCATGCCATCACCCTCCTAAACAAGAAGAAGGGGTAGATAGGTGAATGAACTTTTTAGAATTCTGTAATTGGACAATTTCCAGGTGGATTTGTTTTATTGCTGGCCTTGTGTTGTGTTGTAGTCTGTATGTGTCTGTGTTTTTATTGTGGTGTATTTGTTTTTAGTAGGCACTGTATGCACATTACAACGAATTTCTGTGTAAACAGACAATAAACTGACTTGAACTTGAACATTTAAAACTTGGAGATACGAGGTTTCTGCCCAACAGTGACGATATTTTAGTTTTAGTAACCCTAACCCTATGTTGCGAGGAAAACATTGAGATAATAGCCATTTTGGCTAGAACTGACTGAAAATAACTTTGTAATTCAAGTTTAAAATGATACTAAATATTTTTCAAGTGTCCAAATAAATCCCAAATATTATCAAATGATCTCGCGACACCCCTGGACTGCCGTCGCGGCACCCCAGGGTGCCCCGTCACCGTCACCCACTTTGAAAACCCCTGCCTTACATGCACTAAATGTATCCTTGGGCTTGGGCTGTGGCAAGACATGTCCATGTCCGTGACAATGTTTTGGAAAAAAAAAAAAAATCTTACAATACATAAGGTAATTGTAATATTTTGTTCATGTAAGGTGTGATTGGCCTTACTGATACGACCCAGTTATCGAAATCCCATTCTAAATATATTTGCTAATTTAGCTGGAGACCACCTGGAACCCTCTCAAACATCCCCGAGGGGTCCTTCGAACGACACTTTGAGAACCACTGCACTAACCTAATGCAGTGGGTGCTGGCAGTCGTTGAGGAGGTCCCAGGTGGGTGGGTGACTGGTCACTCCAGGCTTCCCCGGCCAGTAGCAGATGTTCCTATTTGCTGGCAGGCAGCACTCCTCCAGTCCAATGCTGATGAACTGCCATCAAACCACAGCTGCCTATCGGGAGCAGCACCACTCTCTCTGGGAGAGCTCTGCTTTATGGCCCTAGGCCTAGAATCACAACTGAATGTGAAAAAAATGTTTTATTTATTTTTTAATTTTTTTCATGCACGCATATTTGGAACAAACTCTCAGAAAACTGCAGGTCTGCTTCAACTCAAGTTCTTTTAAATGACAGATCACAGCTTAAAAAGGATTCCCAGTGCCCACTCTGTTTTGGTGTCCAAATTTACCAAGCACCCACAATATTTTGACAGTGCCGAATGCAGTAAGATACTAGTGCCGAGTCTCGTTTACCGTATGTTGCTGCCTATTTCTCACCCGAAATGCCTATTTTTCACCTGAAATGTCTTAAGATAGGCCTACACTAACCATAAATCATAACTCTTGTAGAGTGCTTTTATTTTGGGACATTAGCGACCTTATAAGCAACGCTACAGCAACGGCAGATGACAACGGTAACCGGAAATGATCCGCGCTCGATAGATAAACCTGCCGTCGCCGCAGCCATCTCTACTACGGCAGAAGGTCCCTTCCCGTCTACTCCGTCTGCTGCGTGTACGCGTTGCCATGGGAACCAAAGCGCTCAGTGAAAGGGGTGGGAACCTGTCGCCGCCGATGCTTTGCTTAACCATTTTGACCGCTACGGCGATTACGTCATAGCAGCCATAGTCCGCCTGGCGTTGCCGTCCTGAAAATCATCGAGCTTAAAGTCGCTATTATCTCTCTACAAGAGTTATAAAGGGGAGTCAGAACGCTCTTGCTGGGTGAGCCCTAACGTCCATTTTCGGCTCAAAACATGTACAAATCAATAAGGTGCTCACCGCATTGTCGAAACAGTTTTCTATCTACCGACCCGTCCACTCGTCGGCATGTGTTAGTCCATATGTTTCCAATAAATTAAAGTGTTAGTTCACCTATTTTTTACATAAAGCTGTGTGAAATACTTGCCATTAAAATAGTGGTTACAAATGTATTAATTCATTACCAGAGTCCCGTGGTCAGAGTTCTGGTCAGTTTTAGATGAATATAAAGTAGTTCCGGTGATTTGGCAGGGGCTCATGGCCCAATCATTAAAAATAGATGAATCCACAAAACTAGCGTCATTTGTATTGTTGACCTATTTCTACCAAATAGATCAACTTTCGTTCAACTTTGACCCCTCTGTCACATGGTACTATTTTTTGTGTCCAGTATCACTACGCCGCTGCAATGTATTTCCCCAAAACGAGGTGCTTTGCAGTCAGCTGATCAGAACGAAACCTCGCTCTATATGGTAGAAATAGGCCAACAATACAAATGACGCTAGTTTTGTGGATTAATCTATTTTCAATGATTGGGCCACGCCAAATGGCCCCCACCCCATTGGAACTACTTAATATTCATCTAAAACTGACCAGAACTCTGACCACGGGACTCTGGTAATCAATTAATACATTTTTAACCACTGTTTTAATGGCAAGTATTTCACACAGCTTTGTCAAAAATAGGTGAACTAACACTTTAATGTTTACTCAAACTTCTCGTAGTCTCATCGCTTTCCTTGTTGTTGGGTGAAAATGGCCGAACATATCACGTGACGACGTTGATCGCCTTCGCTATTCGCTCATACTAGGACATGACGTTTTGTATGCGGAAGTATTCCTACGTTCTGTATAACGACGAGGAAACCCGATTCTCTGAGAAGTTTGACATATGGACCAACACATGCCCACGACTGGACGGGTCGGTAGTTAGAAAACTGTTTCGACAACGCGGTGAGCACCTTATTGATTTGTACATGTTTTGAGCCGAAAATGGACGTTAGGACTCACCCAGCAAGAGAGTTCTGACTCCCCTTTATAAAGGCCTCTCCATACTTCGACCGAACCGAACTTTTCGGTTGAAAAATAAACTTTTTTATTTTTTATCTTTTCCGAAAAAAAAAACGTCGGATGTTCATACTTCGCTCCTGTTCGGAGGGTTGGCACGTTGGAAGCGGTGTCACGTATTGTGGAGGTTATGGAGGAGGAGGAAGACGAGGAGGAAATGTTAGCGGAGGCAGAGAGGAGGATTTTTCTCCTGCTTTGTGCGGCTGAGGAGGAGGCGAGCACATCTAGCCGTCGGTGGTATGCCCGCTAATACGGGCATGGCCTGTATCAGACTCTCGTTCAGGGGATGAGAGGGGCATGGACGAGGAGAAACATTTTGAAATAATGAGAATGTCTGCCAGTCGTTTTGACGACCTTCTCGTCCTTCTGCGTTGTGTCGCGCCGCTCATTGAGCATGCACCGACACACAGTATAGTAGTTTTCGCGGGTCGCAAAGCAAAAACAAAAGCTAAAATGTACAGTAGCCTCGCGTCACCAGGCTTTCCAATGTACAGTAGCTGGGGGGGGGGGATCCAACCGACCAATCACGTTTGCCGTTTCACCGAACCTGATTTCGGCGAGTGACAACATCTCGTTGTGCAAATTTCAGAACTATTATTCGGAGAAAAAGCATTCCAGAACTTTCGAGGAATTACATTTTATAGTTGAAAAGGACCTTTTGACCGAAAACGGCGGTTTCGGTAAAAGTATGGACAGGCCTTAACTCTTGTAGAGATAAAACGTCCCAAAAATAAAATCACTCTACAAGAGTTATGATTTATGGCTAGGCCAACACATTTCGCTGTACTGTTCTGCCAATCCGGGGCAGCACCACTCCCTCTGGGAGAGGTCTTCTTTTTTGAACAAACTCTCAGAAAACTGCAGGTCTGCTTCAACTCAAGTTCTTTTAAATCACAGATCACGGCTTAAAAAGGATTCCACTCTAGTTTTGGTGTCCAAATCTACCAATAGCCGGGGACCCACAAGCCCAAAAGCTCAAGGAATAGGGTAGGACCTGTGATTTTCTGCCATACTTTTTATTTCTGTTTTATCTATTAGTTTGGTCATTAAGGTCCACAGAATGAGAGGCCTGCTCTGCCGGAAACATCGCGAAAAAAAGTTATGGCCATTTGTATGTTCACTGTCCCATTGACTGTACCAATTTGCATCATATTTGGACAAAATCTGTAGGTGTACTGTCCAAAAAAAATTGGTTTGCAAAAATCTGCCTCCTTGTGGCACTATAACAAGCCGACGTGGAAAATGTACACACACACACACGCACGCACGCACGCACGCACGCACGCACGCACACACACACACACACACACACACACACGGTGCAAAACAGTCTTAAGCCATGCCTTTCGGCCTGGCGGAGACAACAAGCAAGCACAGTTTATGTCTCAAGGTATATACACATTTAAAATGATAAAAAGCCAAGGACAAGCGTCTAGTTTCGACCCGTGTGGGTTTTCCTCAGGGCTTTGACTATCTGGCCTGCTTTCTGTGTTCTTTCTTTCTATCTCTATTCTTGTTTCCCTTGTAGGGATGGGACGATATGAAAATGTCATATCACGATTATTGTGACAAAAGAAATCACGATTTACAATATTATCGCGATAATCAATATCCATTATCCTGGGGCGGAACATTTGCCAAAAAAGTAGCCAAGCTCACAACTTGTGAGCTTGTAGATCGGCTATTCTTTGGCAAAGACATTTGATAGAGAGTGAAAAAAAGACTGTATCAAGTATGTATATTATAAGTACCTTTTACCAATTATAGAGGGTTTAAGTGGTACCGGATATGCAGCTCGGCAAATAAAAGGTGAATTGATCCCAGTGCGTGACAGAGGACGATATCACGATAAATTAAATTTCCACGATATGATTATCTTGAGTGTTTTTTATCACGATAAACGATAATATCGCGTATCGTCCCATCCCTATTCCCTTGTAAAAAAAGAAAATTCACCCACTTTACTTTAATCTACACTTGCACCTGTAATGCAGACTGGGCTGGGGCTAATAGGTCTTTGTGTTTCTAGTCATTATTTGGTGGTGGTTCCCAAGCTTTTCAGCTCAAGACGCGAAAGATACATTTGGTGTCTCCCCGGAACTCAAACGTACAAAAATGTATAATGAAGCCCTATTCCAAAAATAGTAAAAGAAAATGTCAATATGTGTGCTATGTGATGCAGTGGCCTTGTGGTTAGAGTGTCCGCCTTGAGACTGGGAGGTCGGGGGTTCAATTCCCCGGCCGGGTCATACCAAAGACTATAAAAATGGGACCCAATGCCTCCCTGCTTGGCACTCAGCATCAAGGGTTGGATTGGGGGGTTGATCACCACTAAGGTCCAGGGACTACAGATGAAAATTAGCCTGTGGCTAATTCTGGCTCATTTACATTGAAGTGAAAAACTGACATGTCCATTAATGAGTACTGTCCCTGTCAAATAAACAAACTTTCATTGCAACATACTATTTGCTCAAATTTTTGAACATTTATGGATATTTTTATTTCAGAAAATCTAGAAAAATGTTTTTTTTAAGTGTAATTGTTTTTATCTTTCAAATTAAAAAATATATATATATATATAATATATATACACACATATATATATATATATATGATTGAGCAGAGGGTAACCATAGCAACTAGGCTTTCAGTGGGGCCGGCTTATCAGCCAAACACAAAGTGACATAACACCTGGAGCTACAGTATGCATCAACACCTCCAGCACCCTGTGTGTGTGTGTGTGTGTGTGTGTGTGTGTGTACGGCTATACAGACTGGAGAGAGTAGTTGCCAGCTCTGGGAGAGAAGCAAGTTTATAGACAAAATAATAATAATTACGAGTTTTTCTTTAGAGCATTCCCGTGGTCATAATGAGAACATACCATATCATTAAATGCCGAAAGAAAAGTTTTGGATTAGGTCAAAACTCCCTAAAAGTCAAATGTATTTAATTCCGGTCAAATTAAAATGTAGTGTGTTATGATATAGGCAGATCACCTTCATTCACCTGTGTGACTCCCACTTCACTCGCACCCGATTTTCATAAGAAGACAATCTTGTGCTGCTATGTTCATTAGCCCACTCAAGATGATGGCAAGGCGGTGCATTACCCATTTCAAAACACTACATTAAAATATGTATCTGGAAAACATTTGATGTTTTTAAATCCAGGCCCTGGATGTCAAGACAAATATTTGACTCCTGTCCAATTAAGCCCCATTTAGCTTGTGAGCTTGTAGAGGGTTTTCTTTTGAAAGTGTACTTTTTGGTACTTTTTAACACTTGAGTATATACTTTTTCCACCACTCCATCCATCCATAGGGCTGTCATGATTATGATACTTTACATGACGATTAATTGTCACTCAAATAATTGCGATTAACGATTTAATTGTGTTTTTGTCGTTGACAATTACATTTCTGTTTGGCTTTTAGGCTTTGAAGTTGCACATGGCAATCATGATACATAACTTAAATACCGGTATAGAAAGAAATTACTGACATATTACAGTATGTCAGTAATTTCTTTGTATATTAAGTATATTGTATATTTGACAACTTTGTGTGTCGTGGGCTTAAAAAAGAGAACATCGATAGTGGAAATAGCCGATCTACAAGCTCACAACGCGTCACGATGCAACGCGCTGAGAGCTTGTAGATCGGCTATTTCCACTATTTTTTTATATATATATATATATGAAACATTTTCAACATGGAAACGATTATGACGATTACGAAAAATAATCACGATTATGTCAAATAACTTTGATTAGACGATTATGTAATCATTGTGACAGCCCTATCCATCCACCCAGATAAAGATGAGACGCAGAAGGGACTCTTCCATGATAAATCTTTATTCACCATTACAACCACACCTAATACCTATAAGTCCACTCACTGACAAAAGATTTGTACACTTTGAACCATTTACTCAAGAAAACTGAGTAAGAAAAACAAAAAAATATTATCATTATACTATTCTTTATTCCTTCCTTTATTAAATACACAGGCAATTACTCCTTGGCAAAGGAAAATATATACTTTTCTCTCGGTCTTTCGTTCCACTTGGACACCTGAACATTAATTAGTGTTGCAATTAATGACACTTGAGTGGTAAGGAGGTGGGTGATTATGGAGAGAGGGTGTGTGTGTGTGCGTGTGTGTGTGTGTGTGTGTGTGCGTGCGCACGTGCGTGAATGTGTGTGAAATGAACAATTGGCATTCTAATGTTGTTCCAGGAAAGGTGGGGGGGTTGGAATGCTTGTCAGAGTTGCTATGGTAACCTGAGGTTTTAATTTTCAGTTAACTTGTTGGTTCACAACGCACTGAATTTATCCATTGTTGCATACTGAAAATAGAAGATCTACAAGCTCAGGGCGACGCGTTGTGAGATTGTAGATCGTCTATTTTCAATCCACGCGACCCGTGCGCAACCAAGTATAAATCAGGATTTGGTAGTGATAGGTGATTGGATAACATGAACCTGTATATGCTGCCATCTAGGTCCTTATTGGTTCTTATATTCTAATGCCCAAACTGCTGATTGGCTGGCTCTTTTGGTCTGTGAAGAGATACTTGTGTGGTAGAAGGCGGGAGCTTGGGGCTCATCACTGTCAGGTGATTGGTTGGATGGATGGATTGACGTTTGCTGTGGTCCAATGGGGTCGAGCGCCCCCCCCCCCGCCCCAATAACACACATCTAAGATCAGTTTCCCTTTCTTTTCACCCCCAAAATGGAGTGAAATAATGCAATATCAATTTCAGCTGTGTTATAAGCTGTTCCATATAATTATAAACATGTATAAAGAGTGTTATAATGCCTTATACGTGCATTGTAATGCATTATAAATGGGATTATAAAGCATAATGGACCCAACCTTTGAGTAAAGTGTTACCTCGTAGTTATGTGCTGTTCCGAGCTTATAATGCATTATGACCAGCACTTTCTTCATAAACCTTGTACTAGGTTGTTAGGCATTATTATACACATGTTTACGTGTGCTATAATACAGTGTTTTTCAAATGGGGGTATGTGTACGCGGAGGTACTACAGGGGGTACTCGAAAATGCCCCCCCAAAAATAAGTAAAATGATTATATTATTCATAGTTAAAGTTGTACTATGTAACTTTTTTTATAAAACAAATCTTAAAATTCTCCTAACTATTAAATCACAAAAGTTTTAGAAGATCCGCGCCGTGAATTTCAGCCTGTAAAGCCTTCTCTATATGTAAACTGAGATCCTTGCCGTGGACCGGATCTCGCGCCAAAATTGCGTCATCACACTACCGGCCAATCACAGCGAGGGTTATACAACTGCCGGCCAATCACAGCGCATCTTGAAGTGGGGTCGCTAATACTCGCTATGGCAGCCATATTTGTTGTCGCCCGTTTGTACCATCCCTTCTCTAGGTAATTTCGCCTACCAGGCAGGGTGAAGGAGTCGTATCTCTGGAATTACTGAACGCACAGGAACAAGGGACCCCTTAAAAGATAGATCTCAGCGAGGTGGAGGCAGACGCGGGGGTCTGAAGGTACGAAAAACGGACGAAAGACGCGGACGCGACCGCGGTTTGCTATAGGGCTAATGACCACTAGTTGGGCAACTTACACAGTATGGCTTTAAATAATTAAAAACCATTGAATTAGGAGGGGGAAAAAAACACTGCTATGTTTAGTGATGACACACGGAGAAACTTGGTGAGCCTGATAGTTGCCACCTCAAATTACTGTACATGGTACCAGGCACCTGGGATGTGCTTGAATGTTTTAAAGTTATTGACATGAAAACTGGACTGAAATGTTTTGGCCACAGTGTTGAAAATAAATCTGCTCAGTGCTCAGGAGGCACCGTTTTAAACTCTTTCACTCCATTACTAATTTGTGATTTTATATTCTTGAAATGGGGGGGGGGGGGGGGGGGGGGTAAAGGGGGTACTTGGATTCAGAGATCAGGGAAAGGGGGTACACTACTCAAGCCAAAAAAAAAGATTGAGAAACACTGCTATAATGCATTATAAATGTGCCTATAATGCATTACAGACACAGCCTTAATACAGTCTTACTTTTTTTCCATTCTATTAATCATCACAAAAAGCCTTTTTTTCTTCTTTTTTTGTTCCATTCCTGCATGAAGAATCCAAAAATGCAGAGAATATTATTTTGATATATTCCAGTGAAACTAGCTTGCCACAGAGAGCCAGGAGGCGCCAAGTAGTGCCAGGAGTTTCTGAAATGTATTTTATACCAGGGACCACTGGCATAAAATATACTATAGCTAATCTACAAGCTCACAATGCATCACAATGCGACACATTGTGAGCTTGTAGATAGGCTAATTAGGAGAGGATTGAAGTACCACGAGTCAGAATGTTTTTCTATTAGACTTGTGATAATCTTTTGATATGGTTTTACTTAACAGCAGCAAAACTATCTCCAAACTCATTTATAAAACAACTCTGACAGTGTAATCCAAGTGCTAGTTGTTATACATAAAGATTACTTCGATACTAATTTGGCTGTTGTTAAAGTTGGACAAGATGAAACGTGCTACACAAGCTAATTAACTCAACTAAGGATGCAGCACGTATGGGGGATGAACTGTCTCGTCACAAAATGAAGGCTCTGTCAGAGAGCTCTGGAGCTGGAGAGGAAACTCTTCACCGCTGAACGACAGCTCAAACTTTACTATTAAAGTAAAGTAAACTATTATTACTGTTTTCTTAAATTCACAGAATATTCTCTCCACTTTTGTATTCTTCATTCAAGAATATTCAAGGAATTCTCCATGAATTCTTGCTTATAACTGAAAAAAAAATGAAGAAAAAATAACATGATTGTCAAGCTAACATAACTGATTGTCAAGCCAGCAATGCCAACGAGTACAGATTTAAGCATTATGGTACAGCACCAGCATTATGTCATCGATACAAGCGTCCTCATGCAATTCCTTACAGCGTGATATTGACTGGCTAAAACTCGTTATAAACGCCCTTTTCAAGGAACCCCGTTACTCTGAGAGTGCACAAATCGTTCCATTCGTGCACTCTCAGAGTTACAGAGCCATAAGGGGTCCATTTGGAATGCACTCAACGAACACAGAGGGTAACTGGACACTCAGGATGAAAAAAAAAGAACCTTGAACTTCGATGTGTGTGTGTGTGTGTGTGGTCGGGGGATAAAAGCTGGTCCGTCCTCAGCGTTTTGCATGGAAGGCTCAGCCGGTGTGTCGTGGGCTGAGCCGTGGTGGCTGGCCGCGCCTTGCCGTGGCGTGGCTCACGGCTAGCTTCACTTGCGCGGCTGGTGGATGTGGCCGAGGTTCTGGCTGTGGGGCAACTTGCAGCAGGTAGGCTGGGGCTTCTGGTGGGCGACCTGGGCAGCCGCAGGGGTGAAGTCCTTGTCCCCCTGGAGAGAGAGAGAGAGAGAGAGAGAGAGAGATAGAGAGAGATGCACGATCAATCAGTTATCGTATCTACTATGTATACATTTATTTGACGCCGGATGGTGCTGTTTGCTAGGGATGGGACGATATGAAAATTAAAAAAAATAAAAAAAGAAATCGCGATTTATGATATTATCGCGATACTCAAAATCCATTATCCTGTGGCGGAATATTTGCCAAAAATAGCTTATCTACAAGCTCACAACGCGTCACAAGAACGGCTATGTTTTGGCAAAGACATTTGATTGAGTGAGAAAAAGACTATCAAGTACGTATATTATAAGTACCTTTTACCAACTAGAAATACTGTTCCTTCGAAACAGTGTGGGCTCGCTTCCACCAAAAAAATTATAGTAAAAGGTGTCAAGGTCCCAGGCAATGCTCTCTTTCATTTTACTGACGGGCCCAGTCCGGCCTGTTCGAAGTGGAGCAATGAATCTGAGCAGCTATACCCTGTGTGTGTGTATGTACTGTACTGTGCTGTACCTTACTGTACTGTACCTTACTGTGCTGTGCTGTGCTGTACTGTACCTTACTGTGCTGTACTGTACCCTACCTTACTGTACTTTACCTTACTGTACTGTAGCTTACTGTGCTGTACAGTACAGTACTGTACCTTACTGTACTCTACTGTACCTTACTGTACTGTACTTGACTGTACACTACTGTACCTTACTGTACTGTACTCTACTGCACTTTACTGTACACTACTGTACCTTACTGTACTGTACTTTACTGTACCTTACTGTACTGTACTGTACTTTACTGTACCTTACTGTACTGTACTTTACTGTACTCTGCTGTACCTTACTGTACTGTATTCTGCTGTACCGTACTGTACTGTACTTTACTGTATCTTACTGTACTGTACTTTAATGTACTCTACTGTACCTTACTATACCTTACTGTACTGTACTTTAATGTGCTCTACTGTACCTTACTGTACTGTACTTTAATGTACTCTACTGTACCTTACTGTACTTTAATGTACTCTACTGTACCTTACTATACCTTACTGTACTGTACTCTACTGTACCTGACTACCTTACTGTACCTTACTGTACTGTACTTTTATGTACTCTACTGTACCTGACTGTACCTTATTGCAGTGGTTCTCAACCTGTGGGTCGGGACCCCCAGGGGGGTCGCCAAATTATTTTGGGGGGTCCCCAGATGATGAACTTAATGTGAAACATTGTTTTCTCACTCAACAGAAAACAAACCAACATAAAGTTTAAGTGTATAGAGGGTATCTGCACATTTCTAATGTGACAGTTTAAGGACTTTTTAATACCTCTAAAATGACAAATTAAACATTGGCCAAATTGTCAAATATGAGGCAGAAATTGTGAAAATAGCAGATCTACATGCTCACAACGTCTTATACAAAATCTAATGCCTCAACTTTTAGTGCTCGTATGGTGAGGGGGTCCCCAGTTGAAATATGATTATTTTGGGGGTCACGGCCTGAAAAGGTTGAGAACCATTGCCTTATTGTACTGTACTCTACTGTACATGACTGTACCTTATTGTACTGTACTTTGCTGTACTCTACTGTACCTTGCCGTACTGTATCTTACTGTACTGTACTCTACTGTACCTTACTGTACACTACTGTACTGTACCTTACTGTACTCTACTGTACCTAACTGTACTGTACTGTACATATTCTATGTGTTCTATATCTATGAATTTTATGTGTCCAACAACCAACACAATGGCTGACTGTCCCCTCAGGCCACTGGGACCTACAGTAAAATCCTTAAATTCTAAAGCCTGAAGGGACAGTCTGCCATTCCACTGGTTGCCGCCGGTTGCCAGGGACATATCACAACCAATCAGGATCCTAAAACGTTCTTCTTTTCTAGGTTAAATTTCTATAAAACTACAAAATATTTCAAAGTGAAAAGTACAAGCACACGTGTCCACATTAAGCTGAACACATAACCATTTGAATGATGTTGAAAGGTGTAAGTGTGTAGGAGGTGAATCGCGCCAAAGTTTTGAGGAGATACTGACTGACTGACTATAAATAATGAAGATAACATACGTGTGCTCGCCTTCCAGGCGAGCCCACAATTATAGAGGGTTTAAGTGGTACCTGATATGCAGCTCTGCAAATAAAAGGTGAATTGATCCCATTGCATGATGGAGGACGATATCACGATAAATTAAATCTCCACGATACGATTATCGTGAGAGTTTTTTATCACAATAATCGTTAATATCGCGCATCGTCCCATGCCTACTGTCTGCGTCACCATTTATTTCCGGGACTTGATTCCCTTCGCATGTGTCACTGAAACAGCCTCCACTCTACTCCGTCTATCTCTGCAATGGATTATCGCTCCCGGACCAATTTTTTCCCCCCCAATTGCAAGAGAGCCATGTGCATCTTTTGAGAGTACCCACCTCACCACAAAATCTTAGATGTTGGTTTCGCGGCCAAATAAATATAAATGTGGAGGTCCTCTGACATGAAAAGGTATCGAAAACTAGCGATCGACCGATTATCGAAACGGGCGATAATCAAAGTCAATATTCATAACTTTTATTAAAGGAGTAGTTCACCCCCAAAATGACTTTTTTCTATTGATTAGTCACGCCATGGAGACTAGAGTTCAATAATATTTTTAGTTTTTTTGTCGCATTCCTAAGACAAAAATGTGATAACAATAAATGTACCCCCATTCGTTCCGGATGGGGACCCGTTTCGAAACGGGTCCCCATCCGGAATCAATGGGGGTAAATTTACTCGAATCAAATGTTTGTCTTAGGAATGCGACAAAAACCAAAAGATATTATTGAACTCTAGTCTCCATGACGTGACTAATCAATAGAAAAAAAGTCATTTTGGGGGTGAACTACTCCTTTAATATCGCAAAATATCGATATATTTTTCTTAACGCTATTCTAGTATGTGGCGACTAGATGTGAGCCTCTAGACCAGGGGTATTCAACTAAATTGTCCAGGGGGCCACATTGACAGAAACCCAAGGGGCCGGGGGCCGCACTAACGCCCCCGCCCCCCCCCCCCCCCCCCCAGCTATTGTACACTTGAAACAACGGCACGACCACATTTTCACTACATTTTCACAAACAACCACATTTTCATCAAACTACATTGCAAAGCAGAATGCTTTTCAAGCAGAATACTTTTCATGTTAATGTGCTTAATTTCTGTTCAACAAGTTGACAACTGTAAACAAGCTTTCTTGGTAAAACCTAGTGCTAACTACATCACACTAGTGATGGCCAACCTGGCATTGATGTCGACCTTATTGACAGTGCACAGTCTGCACACACAATTGCCTTCTTTGATGCTTTAACGATGCTCAACGAGGATCAGGTGGGTCGCAGACACACACACTCCACTCTGCTGCAGTGCTCTAACTGGAGTCACTTCACTTGAATATGATGGAATATGATTAGGGATTAGCCTACTGTGATTATGGTAAAATGAAGCTCACGTTTCATATCGCGCAAACCATACCTATAACGTTCATTAGCCTCCACAAAAAACGATTTTGAATTTTTTTTTTCTTTTTTTTTTCAAAATTGCTCCAGGGGCCACAAGGAAGGTCCCCACGGGCCGCATTTGGCCCGCGGGCCGCCAGTTGAATACCCATGCTCTAGACATTCAGGATGGGAAACATATAAATTAATTAACCACTATTTCAAATTGGGGGATACATTTTTTTCTTTTTTGACTTAAAATGCATATCGGTTCATAATATCGGTTATTGGCCTCTTTGATCACGACTTATCGATATCGAAATCGAACATGAAAATCCCATATCGGTCGACCCCTATCGAGGGTCTCAGGCACCTTGAGGTGCGGGTCTAGGACCCCGGGCTAACAGGAGACGGCAGCGGGGCCATTCCAGACAGAGCGGTAGTCATGGTGTTTAGAGAGCAAGCCAGGAACGCAGAGCAAACAATGTTAATCTGAGCTCAGCTACGGATCATCACATGGTGACATCCTGGCCGCATTGAGAACTGTAGTCCTAATATGCATGTATAACATCGTTAGCCGCAATACAGGGTTCATCGCACTGCTAAGATGCTGCCCTCTTTGTGTGTGTGTGTGTCAGTGGTGTAAAGTAACTTGAGTATATTTACTCAAGTACTGCACATTACACATGTATACCTGTTGCCACTTATACGTTGTTATAGGGGTGGGCGATATGGAAAAATACAATATCACGATATTTTCCCAAGCTGTATCACGATACACGATTTTATCACGATTCTTTTTCATGTTGGTTTTGATGGTTATTTTTCAAGTTACTTGACAAAAACTAGACTCTCTGGGTTCCTTTTGGGAGGTCTAAATTGAACTTTACAACTTTACAAGTATGTAACTCTGACAGTATACAAATGAAACCAAATGGACCCTTACGGGTCCATTTGGTTTCATTTGTATACTGTCAGAGTTAAGTGGAGACCTTGACATTTTAAAGTTTGAGAACTACTGATTTAGGTTTCAGGTTTAAATTGAATTCTGCAATGAATCTCTGTATTAACGATTAAACAGGATTTTTTAACAAGGCTCCCTCAATTGTATCACGATATATACGATATCTCTGAAAAGGCATATCGTGGACATTGTATCGTCTCCACGATAATTATCACCATATCGCCCACCCCTACGTTGTTATACCTTTCAAACCTCTGTGTCTCATTATTTGCTATACATATTGCAACATCATAAGGTTTTCAGAAACATTAGGTTAGGTTTTAGAAGGTTTTAGAAGAATCAGCCTCAGGTCTAAATGAATTAACACTTTGCCAGCCGAAATAGAATGGCTTGTTGTAGATTAGCCGTGAAATGTATTATATTATGATCTGAACCGCGTTCATTTTACAAGACATTCAGCGCTATATCACGTGGTCTTCATCCCCCATTACCATACCGCGATCCCTGTTGTATACTCACCACAGTTCCCAGTGAAATTATTCAATCTGCATTGGCTTAGAGTGGGGGTTTCGGCCGACGCATCTTATCCCTGTGCGTTTCGCGTGCACGATCCGTTCACGTAAATGTCGGCTCAAATAATCCACGTATGACTCAAGAGTAGATATGAGCATTTTCGCTCGCATAGCCCCCAGCACTCCTGCTATACTAGCACTAACGTATAAACAGAAAATGGACGGCTGCTGGGAAGCCTCTGCAAGGAATGGACCTGACGTCACTTCTGCTTCATGTCAGACGAGCCATGCGCTATCGATGGGCGAGTGGTGACTAGGGAAGGTTAGACGATCGCCGATTTTCGGATAAAAATCATTTATTTCGTTTTTAATGACCCAGTACGGTAAAAGACGGCGCGGCTGAGACTCCTTGCTCAGATGTCCGGTATATTCCGGTTTTAATATTAAGGGGCTCCCCGTGGCTTGCAAAGTGTTAATTACAATTTTTAGGTATTTTTTTTTACTTTACTGAGTATTTCCAATTTTCAATACTTACTTCTACTCCCTCCACTACATCTCAGAGGCAAACATTGTACTTTTACTCCACTATTATTATTTGAAAACTTCAGTTACTAGTTACTTTGTGGATTTTGAGTATCATTAAAAAACCCCTTCAGAACTACAGTATATATACTTTGGCAATTTGAAAGCCGATCTACAAGCCCACAATGCTTCCAAAGATATTTATAGATTTTAAAACTTGTGAAATGGGACCTTCTGCATACCAAGTACCTTCACTTTTGGTAATCAAGGACATTTTGATGCCAATACTTTTGTACTTTTACTCTGGTAACATATGAATACCAAACTTTGATAACGATACTTTTACTCAAGTAAAAAAAATAACTTTGTAGGTAACAGAGATTGTATGTTGTGATGTCATGGGAACCACTAACAGAATCCCTTTTATGCCCATATATGGAGATCCCTGATGTTATCAATATTAAGCCCATATCATGGAGATCAGACAGGGATCTCCATTTATGGGCATAAAAGGGATGTACCATACAGTATAGTACATGGATCTCCATATATGGGTAAAGTACCATGCATAGTCGTACATAAAGACCGCAGGAATACACAAGAAACGGAGGGGGAGAGTCATTTAATCCGGTTGCTCCGTAGCTCCGTACATAATTGACTCTGTCCGTAACCTTACGGACAGCACTCAACCCGACGGATCAAAACCGATAAAGACGTACGTACGCTTGAACTACCCGTGGCGAACTTTTGTCAACCGTGGCAGTAGTTAGGAAAATTAGCCTATGACAGCGGTCTGAAACTGTGTCCCAACAAGAAATATAATTTAGCAAGAAATGTGAAAAAAGGAACGTCATTGCAATCACTGCAAGAGGACGTCTGGACTCCTCACAGTCACAGCCTGAAACGGCTTTATTGGCATGAGAAAACATGCACACAAACGCACGCACACTAGTGATGCGCGGTGCGGCCCGCGACCGCGGTCCCCCGCGGTCAGCCCGCGGGCCGGGTTGAGCTGGGCCAAGAAATGTACACTTTATTGGCGGGGCGGGTTGAGGCGGTCTCGTTCGGTCTATAATGCGCACCAAGTGTCCTTCTATGCTCGTCAGCCAAACTGGTCCGTGTCATGTAATTCTAATTAAGTCCATTACTTCCTGTAAGTAGACTTGAAAATAAAACCGTTGCCTAATCATATTATGGGAGTTTAACTATCTTATTTTGAAATCCACCGACCACCGCTTGGGAGGAAGTGCTTCTGCTTTGTTAGTTTTTGGCTACTTGACACAGCCTATCTTCAGCTTAATGTAAACAGAAGACAGAACCCAGAACAACTCACGTGTGGACCAGTTTGGATTGTACAAGCTTTTGACTAAACTAAAGTTCATATTATGATATGAAAACAATGCTCCTTTGACTTAAACAACGCACACCCTTTGAAAGTTTGATAAACTTTGCACCTCCACAGCAGATATAGGTAAGGAGCTGGTTAATTACCTTTTGCAGGTTGGATGCTGTCGTGCTGCGGTGAGAGCATAGATTGTAGGAAATAATATTTTCTCAACAAATTATGTTGAGAGCTGTTGCTTTGGTGTCTCGGCGCGGTGCGCCAGTGACTAATAGGCTTGTGACTCGATCCTCATCTCTCTGTGATACAGTAGTTGTGTTCTGTGTGTATTTAGTCCCCCCAGGAATCCGCGATTCCGCGATCGCAGAATCTTTCGCGGAATTCGCGACCACCCGCGGATTTCTCGGCCGTTCGCGGACTTTTCTGACGTCCGCGGAATAGCGGTCGCGAGTGGCAGCAGAGCGGCGGGAGTAGTGATAATATTGCAAATACTTTTTGTACCAAAATGTTTGCTAGTGTCTGACCTATGCTGACCTAAATAGATCTATATTTTCGCACGCACACAGTTCGATTGTTGTTAACCATTTCGACATCACCTTGGTATTACAGATACTTTCCAGAATCTCTGCTCTGCTTAAACCATACCACCCTTCCTCTTTCTACTAGAGCAGAGGTCAAGACATTGCAACATGCACACCATCTGTAGAGAGACGGTTGGTCCCCCCACCCAATTACTCACTATAACGCCCAATGTCTAAAACCGCTGAACGGTGTGGAAGGAAAAATGGTTATACACAGTGTAATCCCTTGATAGAATACAAAAGGATCTATTCTACTCTAATGATTGATTACCAATGAATACTCTTACACCTGATAATTATAATGTGATTAACTCACGAATCAATGATAAATGATAGAAAGTATACGAAAATCATACTATGGTTGTGTGTGTGTGTGTGTGTGTGTGTGCTGTATTTTTACATTATATCCAAGTACCGAAAGCCAATGTCTTGCAGTATTGTCCTATGGCCAGGCCACACTTCATGTGTTAGAAGTTCATAAGTTCATCCAAAAGGTTCTCTCAGAGTTCATCTACTCGTGCACAGCCCTGTCTCACACGCACGCCAGCATGCACTTAGAGCATGATCGACACATGCCTGCCTAGTGTTGTGAATGATAAGGTAGCACGTGTACTGTGAATGCTGTTGGTGCACAAGGTCAGTTGGTGCACGTCCACATGTTCCTGGTTCCTCAAACTGTCTCAAAAGATACACTGATCTATTGTTTGCAAAGAAGCTCAGTTCCTCAACCGTCTACTCAATCAGTCTACGACACCTTGGCACAGTCCAGGGGCAGGGGAAGGAGGAGTGAAGACCGCGTGGCGAAAGGGGTGGAGGCAGACAGCCTTACCTCTCTGAGTATGTGGCCAATCATGCCTGCTTAGTTGAAGAAACCACCAATGGAGTCCAGCTCAGGACTCCTTACACGAACCAATCAGAAGTCTCGCCTCCCCTGCCGAAGATCTGAACATTAGTATAACCCCTCTCGTTTGGAGGGGTCCGCGTCGGTCTACGAGAACATTACAGCTTGCTGTTGTGTACTTTACTGAACGAACCTCTTTGGTACCGGTACCTGGATCATTTTCTCTTTTGTCTCCTTACATAGATTTTACTTAGAACTTAGTATAATCCATTTGTGCAAACGGTATTGATATAATAAAGTTAACAGCTATTATTTTAAATAGAAGTCTCCTGTCTTTAGTATTTGTTTTATGGCACATTCATACTGATTCTTGTTCTACGCATAACCTCACCTTCTGAGAAGTCTTAGTACAGTTTAGGCGGTGTAAGGGGCCCGGGCCTCGAGCCTTGGTCTTCTAATTTGAAGTGAGGTTCTTTCAGTAGTCATTACTACTATTATAAAACAATGTGTACATGGTCTGGCAAGTGGCCACTTCATACAGAGCCTGGGGAATAGCTTAGCTTCCTCCTGCTAGTTGCACTGACGCTGTATTGGTCCGGTCCCACATTCGTTCCTGACAGAAACTGTGTCCTGATCTATAGTTCCTCTCTGCCTCTATAATGGTCCTGGCAATAACAATGCTAATACAGAAGAGAATAAATAAATATTACACCCATACTAGGTAGTAGGTAGGCTATCCTCTAAAATGTGGTTACTATGGGCGTTGGTTTAATTTGCATGACAATATAGTCTTTGCAACAGAAAGTAATTATTAAAAACAATAACAATTAAAAAAATAATAGATTTAATATTAGATTTTTATTCTCAAAAATGATTATTTGATTATTCTAACCACTAATTACAATTAATTGTAGCTATTTCATGAAGGGTTTTACTTGATTATTAGAACTATATCATTTTTAGCTTGATAACTGGTCATTTAGGTTGTTTATTAATGTCCGCGGAATCAAGAATTGTTCACCACAGAATTCCGCAGAATCAGGATTGTTCTCCCGCGGGGGACTATATAGTCATACTCATACAGGAGTGTTATCAATTAAAATAAGCATGCATGTCGTCACTCGTCATGCCATCATGTAGCTAATTAACGGTTCATTGCTTTTAAATGTTCGAACGATATTTTTGTATGGCTCTCTTGCACTGCACTGTTAGGCTATGTGCTCTAAATCAATGCTCAACGTTTCTCCTTTCTGTTTTTGCACAGCTGCCTTAAAAATCCACATTCAAAGACGTATTTGACATGTATTTAATGACGGCGGGCCGCGGGCTGAGCTGGGCTGTGAAAATTGATGCGTTGTTGCGGGTTGGGCTGGGCTGGGTCAGATAATTAAAATTGCGGGGGCCCGCGGTCCATAAAAATCACTAGCCCGCGCATCACTAGCGCACACACACTCACACCGCCTGTCCTCCAACAGCAAGAGGGGTGCAGTGTGTTTTGTTATAATTACTCAGTCCGGGTGGTTAATCTCAATCTGTACCTCGGTCCCTCGTGGAGTTGCATTTACCGCGATAACGTTGCCGTTGCCGACAGCAAACATCACGTCGGTCGTCGGGTCAAGAAATTCTGTGGTGGTTCTACAGGCTATTTTGGCTAAAAAAAACACCTCCATGTGGCGCGCGGCCCAAAGGGGAGCAGAATTGGAGAGGAGAGCGGGTCGGCACATAAATAACGGAGAGACCAACTATGCATGTCGATGCTATTTAACGTAGGTACTGTCTCACCCCCAAACGTACACAAAATCAACCATACGTAACTATAAATGGCCCTTAACTGGTCAATATACATCACTGGCCAGATGGCCAAGAATTGGCGCGCCCTTTTAGGGCGAGGTCGCATGCCGCGAGGTCTTACTAGTATTGCTATACTTGTGAGAGCCAAATGTGTGTGTGTGTGTGTGTGTGTGTGTGTGTGTGTGTGTGTGTGTGTGTGTGTGTGTGTACGAGTACAGTATGTTCTCTGCATTATAAATCCTTTGTGAGTAATAAATGGATGACAATGGGGGAAATCCCCGTAACGTGGGTTGGACTAACGGAGGCCGTCTGACCGAGCCGTCTCTCCATGACCCCTGCTCCACTCTCCGATCAGCTCATTCAATCACAATAGCCACCCGCCGCAAAACACTTTCATTTAAATAACATCTATTTCCATTCTAATCCGATCAAAGCGTTTGGCTTGCAGTTTCTGTTTTATCAGAGGAGAGAGAGAGAGAGAGAGAGAGAGAGAGAGAGAGAGAGAGAGAGAGACAGAGAGGAGACAGAGAGAGAGAGAGAGAGAGAGAGAGAGAGACAGAGAGAGACAGAGAGAGACAGACAGAGAGAGAGAGAGAGAGAGAGAGAGAGAGAGAGAGAGAGAGAGAGAGAGAGAGAGAGAGATTTGTAATGCTTGCATGTGTTCACAGTGCTGCAAGAAGTACTCAGATATTTTTTATGAAAGTGCAATACCACAATGTAGAAAATACTCTGTAAGTCCTGTTTGAAAACATTACTTGTGTAAAAGTAAAATTATATTTAAAAGACCACTTATTGCACAGACGCAGATAGTCGGCCATTCAAGGTCTTATATATTTTTTTATTTTGAGGCATGTTTTCATGTTTCCTGACCTCAATTACACACAAAAAAAAAACCCTGAACTTTCAACATTCAGTGTTTTTTCTGTAAATCTGTAGTTTTTTTTTGAGAAAAGTGAGTTAATTTGCCTCTGACATACATATCATCATCCAGCGGGAGGGCGTGGTTGTAGGGGAGGGTGAACGCAACAACCAAAGTGGTGAATGGTAAACACTGCATGTGGAATGTATCTAGAATATATGAAGGTTTCAAGAAATATATTAATGTTTAAAAACTTTACTTACTTTTACACAATATATATATTTTTTTAGATGGATCTCTATGTGTGAGCATGCACCGTAGACCAATGTGTAGCTTGTTCTTCCTCATCATCTTGCCTTAAAGGAAAACTTTGTTTTTACAAAAGGGTTCATATTTTAGATAGTCATTAGAGAAAAGAAAAGATGAGTGTTAAAATTTTTTCAATTACTTCTTTCTATTGTTTTAGTGATTTTAACGATTCTGATTTGCATGCATGCCCCCAGGTTTGGGGCATGCATGCAAGTGGCTAAATATGTGTTTTTAGACAAAATAAGCCCATTCCCAAGATGCCCCGCAATCTTTTCATGGGCAGATGTGACTTATGGGGGCTGGTGTAAATGGTAACAAAGAAATTGCCAGCTTAAATTGTGTCTAAAAAGACATTTAGCCACTTGTATGCATGCCCCCACCCACTGAAATCAAAATACTAAAATCGCTAAAACAATAGAAAGCATTTTAACACTCATCTTTTATTTTCTATAATTACAATCTAAAATATGAACCCTTGTTGTAAGGGTAAGGACTGTAATTGGATTAGCATTTAGATATTTCATACGTTGGCGCCGCGTCATGCTTTTATTTCATTATGATTTTTCATTACAGCTAATTAGTCGAAGCCTCATTCTGGCTTTCTGTTTATCAATGTTAATGTTGTGGAACGTTATTAGTGCCGCATCCTGTACATATGAATGATGATTGATTGCAGATTCATAATGTCTGATACCTAGAGAAGCCAGATGGAGGGTTGTCGCGCACGTACACACACACACACACACACACACACACACACACACACACACACACTCTTCCTCTGAACCTTGATCACCCAGCCCAGGGTCCGGGACCCCTAGGGGGTCCTCAGAGTTACTACAAGGGGTCCTCCAAATCTTTGTGTGGTAGAAACCTTTTTTCTCTATTTTCATTTGAACCCTAGCCTCCATATTCTTAGACCTTTAGCCAAAAATAGCCGATCTACAAGCTCACAACGCCAGTGAGCTTGTAGATCGGCTATTTTCGACAAAGAGGTTTGGTGTAGGAGGGAAAAAGAGCAGAGTGAAAGGTCAGGTTTATTAAGTATTGACGGTTCAAGTGGTTAAATATCTGAAAACACAAATTGACATGAATCCAAAATACCTTACACTGATGATCATGCTGTCAAACAATGAAACTATATGTAATCTATGAACAGGTTGTGGGGGTCCCTGCTTGATCTCTCTCAACTAAGGGGTCCTTGGCCGGAAAACATTGAAGACCCCTGTCCTAATCTGTGTTTGTGTACTTTTATTGCTATACTTGTGAGAGCCAAATGCCCCCACAAAAACAAAAACAATAGATGGTTGTTTTATGGATAAAGACGTTTTTTTTTGGTCCACCGCTGTGGTAACGTTCCTGCCCACCACCGCCGAGGTTACGAGTTCCAATCCACCGTGGTGCAACTGGCTTTATCCAGTGTCAGGTGGGCACTAGGGAAATCTGGGCACCTCGATGTAAAATTGTCTATTTTGTCCAAAATGTTACAAAATAATTAAAAAAAATGTCTCAAGATGCCTGGGAACATTTTAGGCACTCAAAGTGTTAAGTAAAAGAAAGTATAGATGATCATAACATGCTTAACGTTTGACAATTAAGGTCTAATATTTCTACAACTGCTACAAAACGTGTATATATATATTCATTTTGGGGCATAAACACAAAGTTGAAGGATAAATTAAGTCTGATAAGGATGTACCGTGGATGTTCACCCAACAGTTTTGGTGGAGCAACTGAAACAGCTTTTTTCTCCTCACAGGGTATAAGGCTGAACTTAAGTCCAAATATGGACCAAAACACTCTTTAGTAACTAGTACTATCAGAACATACCATAGACCCATTTTGTTATTATTTGAATTAAATGACATCCCTTACCATAACTTTAAAGAGCTGGGGAGACAGGGAGACCCCTGTGACTGAACAAACACTCTATAGCAATGATTACCATCAGAATATACTGTACTAACCTTTATATCAACCTTTTAACAATAAATACAACTTTAGTTTTAACCAAAAAAATATCACTTGCACTAACTTTAAATGAACACTTACTTTAAATTAACACTTCAGGATGTTACAGTGTACTGAGATTGGACTCCCACATAAAGCGCTCTCTCTCTCTCTCTCTCTCTCTCTCTCTCTCTCTCTCTCTCTCTCTACTCTCTCTCTCTCTCTCTCTCTCTCTCTCTCTCTCTCTCTCTCTCTCTCTCTCTCTCTCTCTCTCTCTCTCTCTCTCTCTCTCTCTCTCTCTCTCTCTCTCTCTCATCTCTCTCTCTCTCGTTGTTTCGATTAGCCCCCATTGTGAGGCTTTTTTGGGGTGGGGGGGACCTGTGGCTTTGATGGTGTGATAAGGAGGAAAGGGGCAGACAGCAGGATAAATGGGATCTCTGCCGCGGTGTCCATATCAGCACAAATCTCACACTATCTACACGCACGCACGCACGCACACACGCACGCGCGCGCGTGTAACTCTGCAGGGCAGGTTGACCCTCTCAAGGACACTTTTCCAGGTGCACATGTGCTGTAGAGTAACACAAGTGCAAAATGATTTTAGGTTTTCAATGTAATATGGGTCCTGGGACCCAAAGATGGTCTTTTAGATGTGTTTCCTTGTGTTTAATATTATATTTATATGGTTATAAATAATATAAGAAAAATAAAAAAATATAATAACTAAATTCCAATTCTGACAACTTTAATATAGGCTATTTGCAAAATAAAAGTATATGCAAACAAAGAACAATGTGCTATTTAAAGTAAATGGCACCAAAATAAAGTAAAATATAATTAACTCATTTGTAGCCGATCCCGAGAATACTCGTGAAAAATACTCGAGTACTCGGAGTGCCGATCCCGAGTATACTCGCGTAATATACTGTATATAGTAGTGTTGTAGTACTCGAGTCAATGACTCGTCTCGAGTCAGGACTCAAGTCCAAATTTTCACTGACTCGGTCTCGTCTCGGTCTCGCCCTTAATTTGACTTGGACTCGTCTCGGTCTCGGTCTAATTTGACTTGGACTCGCCCCCCACCGAGTCCACTCGAGTCAAGTCACTACAATGCAATGGAATAAATGTTATATCCATATGAGGAGCGCATTCACGTTAACATTAAGAGAGCTGCCTTGTTAAGTAACAGAGCATTCTGACGCGCATCTGATAGGCACACAGTAGTAGCACACACGCACACACGGCACACACACACAGAGCCCCGCTCTGCACAGCAGCAAGCATCTAATCTTCCCAGAAGTTATTTTTTTCGCCAAACAGACAACAGCACAACAGTCCACTTTCCTCTTACCTGCAGGATATCCTTGTGTCCCCAAATAAATAAGTCCTAACAGCTTCCAAACACAAGCCTTTGTGATCATGTGTTGTGTAGTTTAATCCACCCGCACAGCTGGATTAAGAATTTACGTCTTTTTGTATTTCCAGGTGTAGTCTATTACTCGTTAAGCAAGCCTCATCCGAAAGTTTTAAAGTGCACTGATCAACAGAGAGAAGAGTAACATTGTAAGTCCCTGTAGAGAGGTTAAAACGAATCAAAACAACTTGAAGCAGTGACATGGGGTATTGTTTTGCCTTGTACTTGAAAGGCATCAGACTAATGACATAGGGTAGCCTACATTTCTCACCTTAAACAATGAAATGCAGACAGGCACATACTGCTATGTGTTTGAATGGGAAAACCTTATTTATTTATTTTAGCTTAATAGTCAAAATAAAATATTAAGATAAGAGTTTGTTTGAAAAATGTTTTGCTAAAATCATGCATGCTCTATTTCAATGCAACTATAACAGCAATGTTTAAAAATGTTATAGATTACCTACAGTAGTAGACATAATTATTTTTTAAATAATATTATTTTTGTTATCACTTGGCCTTTTGGTGCATGGGCATCAATATTATATCCATATCATGATATTAGACTGGATAGGCCTAATTATCGTCTGTGATTTGGGATATTGTACTGCAGTATATGCCAAGTCTTATTTGTACACTAAAGAACTTGTTCTCTGCCTGGGAGAAAATGTAATTGTAGCAACTCAAATGTCTAGTTCTTAGACAGAAAATTGGTATGGGAAAAAACTACCTCTCCAAAAAACTCCCTCAAACCTAAACCACAGCATTGACAGCAACCAAAGGTAATTTGGGGAGACCTATTGATTTAATTTGAAGACAAGCCATTAATTTGAAAGGTATTGGTAGGAAACAAAGTGTGTGTGTGTGTGTGTGTGTGTGTGTGTGTGTGTGTGTGTGTGTGTGTGTGTGTGTGTGTGTGTGTGTCTGTCCGAAAAAAAAATATATATATTGTTTTCTGCAGCCTACCTATCAAAAAAAAAAAGGGAAAAAAAAGAAAACTGGACTCGGCTCGGACTCGCCTCCCATTGGTCTCGGACTCGACTCGGACTCGGCCCCCTCCCAGGGGCTCTTGACTCGGACTCGACTCGGACTCGCCTCCCATTGGTCTCGGACTCGACTCGGACTCGGCCCCCTCCCAGGGGCTCTTGACTCGGACTCGACTCGGACTCGAACCCCATATGACTTGGACTCGCTTTAGGTGGACTCGACTACAACACTAGTATATAGAGTAACGCTGGCAATCTTACCCTACGGTCCGTTGGAAAGTCTTGGCACGATTGGACTCGCCGATTCATCATCATCGCGGATCCACGTGCACAAAATAGTAATCCTTTAACATGGAGGCCGACGGTCGATCTCATCTTTAATGTCCATTTTATCCAAAAAACACTTTTGAAGCCAAGGATGGCATTAGATTCTCGCTAAAAAAACACAAGCTGAAAGGCAACGATCGGCCATTACTGCAACCGCATTGGGAGATGACCACTTCCGGTGAATGACGTCATGACGTCAAACAGGAAATGTTTGCGCGACTTCTGGCCTTCAAAATAAGAAAATGGCCGCGGACGGAGCCTGTGAGAGGCATTTAACCCGTTCATGTCTGGAGCACAGAATGAGTTAAGACATAATTTGGTGGCATTTTTATGGTGGCATTCTACACCACTATAACAACAATCAATATGTTTTTAACATAACATTTTCAGCACTGCGTTATACTAAAAAGCGTGACCCAAAAAATCAGGTCAGCTCACGGCACAACACCATTGTGGACTATGGACTCACACGCGGCCATGTTAACTCAATGCGTGCCAAGGGCCACAAGAGGGCGCCAGAGTGCCAGAGATAGTCCCATTGACCACCGGTCTAACATACAGGGAGCCACGTAGCAGTGACGCGCGAGTCCACGTTGGTGCATGTGATCAATGTGCCCCGGATGAAGAGAGCAACAATGTTGCTATAGGCTATCGTTCATTTTAGAAGATCGATTTTCGGCGATTTAGCCGTAAATAAAACTTTGTTGCTGCCCTGGGAACACAGGGCAGCAACAAAGTTTACCGATTACGGGCCGATGTAAACAGAATCGCGGCCTGGGGCGTGGATGCAAAATTAGACCGGGGCTTCGTTGAGGCCTCCGATTAATTAATTCATTTTATTAAAAAACCCGGACTAGATCGGGATCGGCACCCCGGAATACGTCGCACTGCCGACAGTATAGATTGAGTTTTTTTGGGGGGGGGCTCTAAACTTTATTCTAAACCATTTTCAATGGAATAAATCGTCGGACCATCTAGACTCGGTCGTTGGGAAGCGTAGGACGAGCCAGGACCACCCGCATCTCTACAAGCAGCTTAGGGTAAGTAAAATAGCAAAAAAAAACATTGTATTGTATTGAAAAAATCCCGAACTTGTCCGGGATAGGCACAAGAAGGGTTAAAATTTGTGGTGTCCAACCCGGAAAGTCAGAGGCGCAGGACTATCAGCATCACTGTTCAATGACATAATAAAACAAACAGCAGCGTACAGACTTTGACCGGCATCATTTGACATTTGTGACAAATATTGGAACAGTCACACACGTTCACAGCCTGCTCTCTTTGATTGGCTAAATTAATCTAGCTATGTCTAACTATGTCCAGTGATGTGAAACTCAAGTACACAGGGGGCAAAAAAATAAATAAAAATGGTACAAGTCGAGGGCCGGCCTGATTCAATGTTTATTTAAAACAGGGGTCTTCAACAGGGGGTCCGCGACCCCTAGGGGGTCCGCGACCCCTAGGGGGTCCGCGACCCCTAGGAGGTACTGCAGGGGGTCCGCGAAATTATTGCTTAAAAAAAAAAAAAAAAAAAATATTCAATTTCATTTTTTTTAACATTTATGTTAAAAAATAAATCATGATTCTATCCATTTTGAATAGCTTGAATACATGATTACTATGCAATTGACAGATTGTTGATATTATTGACATTGGTTCTCAGTTAACTCATTGACTGCCAAGGCCCGAGTTTCCCGAGTTATTACAGTAGTCCCAGGCTGCCACAGCCCGAGTTTTCCGAGTTGGAAGCCATTTTGAAAAAAAAAAAAAAAAAAAATCAAAAAATGTTTTTATAAAAAAAATTCTAAAAATGCCTCAAATGTATTAGGCATGATCGCAATTGCGAAATTGCATGTTTAGCCCCATAAACACATCTTTCAAAATGTCAAAAATGGCTGTTTTGTCTGACTTTGAAGGCTTGTATCTCATGAATGCCTGAACGGATTTCCAAGCAGATTTTTTTGTTTGAAAGCTGTTAAAAAGTACTACACATATGGTGCATATATGGTGCATGGGCGTGCACGATCCGTGCACTAAAAATTGATCCGTGCACTAGAAATTTAGGAACGTGGCATCCTGGTACTTGGCGGCCATCTTGAAAAGGGCATTCAATGAGTTAATAAGTATGTTTAGAAATGGTAGTGGTACGGCCCACCCTGCTCGCTGTAACTTGTACATGTTTAAAATTAAAAAATAGTCGGAGCCCCGACCCCCCCACCCTACGAGGTGGTAGGGGGTCCCTGCTCCATCTCCCCATGAGTTTGGGGGTCCCCGGCCTGAAAACGTTGAAGACCCTAAAACATATTGAACGTGGACCTAACACAGCCTATATTATTGCACTAACATTAATCATTAATTTAATTAAGTCACAAAATCATAAAATTAGTTGCAATATATTGCTGTCAGTAATTTCAAGTGAAAACGTTTTTCAACAGGCAAACAGCAAAAAAGGTAATTTTCCTTCAAAAATCAAATATGTCCCTTAATAAATGCAAAAATGAAACTGCATGCATTAAAAAATGTCATGTTAAAGCTCAGTTTGCTGCTCTATGATCCTCACCAATCACTGATTTAATATAGTAAAATGAGAAAGTAAATCAAAAACACACAGTAGACACATAGGTTTGCCCTTTACATCCGTGAACATGTACAGTAGGCTACTCTGCCTCGCACCTGGCTTGAAAACTCGTTTTCAGAGTTTACCTTCGTTAAACCATTTTTGGGGAGAGTAGCTGAAAGTTGACCACAGGCGATACGCTTCCTTGCGCTCGCGGGCCATCGATACGCGCCAATGCACTCGCAGTGCATTGTGGGACTTGTAGTATTATGGTGATTCCTGCAAATTACCGATATACTGTACTTGACGTTTTAACCCCAGCATCCCTATTCAGGGTTCACCAAAAAAAAAAAAAAGAAAAAGTGTAACAACGTTAGGATGCGTTGTGAGCTTGTAGATCTGTATTTTTTGGTGAAAAGAGTTGGTGAAGAGAGTTGGGGTAGATCAGGGGTAGGCAAACTTTATGATCAAAAGAGCATTTTTTGGGCCAAAAACGTATTAAAAATATATTTGGAGCCACAAAAAGATGTTTGCTTTATATATTCATTTGTGCTTTTTCTGGTCTTGCAATATTACTTTTTTACTGTTATTTATTTGTATTGTTTGCTCACTTCTCAAAGCAGATCAAGTACACCAATAAGCCAGCATGTGTTGGTGGTGAAAGCAAACATATCCAAGCATTCATATTCTTAATTTTCCTTCAATAATTACTCAAAGCAGATCAAGTACACCAATAAGCCAGCATGTGTTGGTGGTGAAAGCAAACAACATATCCAAGCATTCATATTCTTAATTTTCCTTCAATAATTACTCAAAGCAGATCAAGTACACCAATAAGCCAGCATGCATTGGTGGTGAAAGCAAACAACATATCCAAGCATTCACATATACTTTATTTACCTTCCATAATTAGTTTCTTATTTGTATCTGGTCTCTAGGCAACAATCGTTTTCCAATAGGAGAATGTTAGATTAACTTTATGACTTCTTATTATTAATTATCTTTTACATACAGTACTTCTTTTCCCCAAGCAACTGGGAGCCATGGGATGCAGCTCTAGAGCAGCAGGTTGCCTATCTCTGTTCTACGTAAATAACTGGGGTAGATGAAGAGAGATTAAAAGAACTCAAGTACAGTGCAAACCAGGTTTGTATTACTGAAGTGATACTGATGAATTCCAAAATCCAAATATTATGAAATTATTCTGAGGCACCCCTGGACTGGCATCAAGGCACCCTAAGGTGCCACGGCACCCACTTTGGGAAACCCTGCTCTAGAGCAATGGTTCTAGAACCCTTTTTATGTGTGTGTGTGTGTGTGTGTGTGTGTGTGTGTGTGTGTGTGTGTGTGTGTGTGTGTGTGTCTGTCTTACCTTTGTGACCACTCCAGAAACAATGACAGTGGGCTTTGGAGGACTGGAAAAAAGAAAAGACAGGAAAGAGCGAGAGGGAGACAGAGACAGACAGAGAGTGGCATGTTAATATAAAATATATTTCAAAACCATAGTCATTCAATCATAATCTGCTGTGTCCATTAAGCAGCCAGCATTTCATACTGTAGCGATAAATAGGAGCTTAAAGTTTACTACGTTAGTTCTATTAATCCAAACCTGGACACCATTGACTTAAGCAATATTACACCAGAGCCTTATTACAATATTACACATCAACCTTGCTGCAGGAACAAGCCGCAAGCGAGTTCCGTAGGCAGGGCTGAAGTGCCAATAGAGGGTATGCGCGTGACATCATCATCGTACCAGGAAGTTATGCGGAAAACACCTCTTGAGTGGCAAAAAACAACTTTCTGGCTTTGAAAGCCCATACATCCAAGAAGTAAAGTCCTAATTGATTGCATTAAACAATGTTAAACAACGTTAAGCTCACATTGCCACTCACTTTGCCACTCGATTTGCCACTCGATTTGCCATTCACTTTATGCATGCGCATACCCTCTATAAGCACGATAAGGCACAACCCTCGAGTGTAATATTGCGATTATGCAACAATGTCAACTTAATTCCATTGCAATTAAAATATTCGACTGAAATGTATAATTTTTTTAATGCCAGATTTTGCCACTATTGTCCCTGAACTTAACTTGAAAACTGCTAGCATAGCTGCTTGCAAGGCATCGCCTACGGACACAATAAAAGCGGGCACGGGATGGGTAGAAAACTATTTCAACCAATCAGATTGCTTTGTCGGAACTACCTGTTGCATAATGATCATTATAATAAAGATGCTCTGAAAACGCATGCGGCCCACCAATCTGACAGCAGTTTAGTGGTCAGATGGGTGGGCAGCATGCTTATCAAGTGGGCCCTGGTCCAGAGAAGGTTGGGAGCCACTGTGCTAGGCCACCATGGTTGGTTGTGTCAGTGTGTGTGTGTGTGTGTGTGCACGCACGTAGCTGCCCAGACATTTTACAAGCCACCTCAGAAAACTCAGAGATGCTCTTGCTACCGCGTGCGAGCGGCCACACCCACACACACACACACACACACACACACACACACACACACACACACACACACACACACACACACACACACACACACACACACACACACACACACACACACACACACACACACACACACACACACACACACACACACACACACACACACACACACACACAGGACCTGCCAGCTGCTTAAATGATCCCATTCATTGTGACCAACGGCTGGGGGAAATGGAAAAAGAATCTAGGAGGAAAGAACAGATGAGACAGCCAGACCTGAGAGGAGCAGCTAATAAGGACAGAGAGGTGGGGACATGGTTACCGGGATAAGGAGGCACAGGAGGAAGAGGAGAGAGGTGTGTGAAGACTGGGAGGGTGAGAGAGAGAGGTAGAACGAGAGAGGAGAGATGGAGAGAGAGACAGAGAGGAGTGCATCTTCACGTGGGGATGATAACAGGCATCCAACCCCAAATAAATCACTTCTTGAGACTGAGATGCCACAAATCTGTGATTTCATATTACTGTATCTGCTGCCGTTTTTATAATGCTGAATATGTTTTAAACCTGCATAAGTATTTCCGTTTATCCACTTTTGCCATTTATTTGTAATCGTGCACCTTGTCTACAGTACTTTTGTGTATCTCTGCTGTCAGACATAAACCTTAAGTTGTACCTTCATAAAATGTCACACAAAATGAGTGAACATGGCCTCGCTTCAACAAGTTCACAACACGTCGCATCGTGATGTGTTGTGAACTTGTAGATCGGCTATTTTCACTATTTTATCTTATTATTTTAATAATAATAAAAAAGGAACGGGTTTGGACATACAAGGTTTTGCTCTTATTTCACCAGTTCTGTGTTTTCTGCGTTCCTATCTTCTCTATAGCATACTACACCATAACCTAAGTCAGTTCAGGAGGGCTCCCTGACGCGGAAAAAAACAAAACAAACATCAGTTCTGTTCTGAAGCCAAACCCTACTCGCCACAGCTAACACTGTTGTTGTTGGCGACTCAAGGATTGCACAGTACACTACAGCCAGCAGCACTGCTGGAAGTGGAACAGATGGTCAAATTAATACCTGGATATGGTGACCACAACGTGCTGTGGGGAAATCTGTGACGGAGGTTGTGTTTATGAACGGTCACTACAGAAAGAGATTTCAGAGGGGTTTTTGTACCTCCTGGAGGTTGGCACATGTCTCTTCCAAACTACCGCTGCTTTTCACAGCTTACAGAATGAACTTGAAGATGGACTGCAAGCAAAAACAGCGCGGAACAGATCTGACCAATCATAGTAGCTGAACCAGTAAGACTCCCTAATTGGGAGATAAAGGACTGTCAGGTCACATACACAAACTTTAGAAGGCAATGGTAGCCAATCAGGAGGGAATATGGGAAATTGATGACATGACTTTAGAGATACTGTGTACCGCTTTGCGCGATTTTAGAGCAAAATCTGTAGGAGCAATGTCCGAAAATGTGTTTTGCAAGAATCGGCCTCATGGTGGCGCTAGAAGAGGGCCATGTGAGAAATGAGAGGTGGGGGTTGTGGTTTGGCAGCCAAGGAGTGCGTGTGCAATGTTTGGCATGGATAGGGGCAACTGTGGCGGAGAAATGAGTAGGGCAAAAGTGTGACATGTGACGTGGGATGTGTGACGGACAGACAGACTGACTGACAGTCGGTGGAGCTTTCCTGAACCTCTGAATGACATATAGTAGTTTTGGGCCTGCCGAATCGAACCACACTAGTGTAGTATGTTATGGGCATACTGTTAAAGGTGATACACCATGCATTTAAAAAGTATTTATGTCATATTGTTTATGTCCCAAAAAACGTTTCAAAAGGTTTGAGGCTAAATTACCACTCCTGAATAGAGAGCCTCTCTCATTTTTGAATGGCTCTGAGCATTTTCAGTTGCAGTACCACCTTTGGCCTGAACTGCGCGAACTGTTCTTTTTTAACTTTTTCCCTGCCAGATTATTTATTTATTTATTGGGTCTGGTGCCATCAAAAAGCGGCTTACCTTTGCGACGTTATAGTAGATAGATAGACATTCTTTTTTTTATTTTTTTATTTTTTTAAGTGCCTGGTCTGCACTTTCGCAGACCAGGCAGCAGAGGGCGGCGTCATGCCATTAATGTGAATTTGGCCGGTCTCGCTTGCCATACATTGAGAGCACTCACTGGCCACAGAGCCTCCGGGCCAGAGAAAATCAACACGGAAGAGAATTGGTCTCCGTTGATGTTAACGCATAATGGATTTTTAAGACCATCACTGCGGACGATGTGATTACAGTACACGGCGGCGCGACCCCTCATCAGCTTAAGGACATCAACAAGGTAAACGAACGAACGGCCGTATTGGCGCGGCGCGACCTCGAGAATTGGGGCGAACGGGAACGTCCAAAGCAGTATAAGAGTTAAGTATAAAGTTATCAAATATGTCAGTAATTTCTTTGTATATTGAGGTTATGTGTCATATCTGCCATGTGCAACTTCAAAGCCTACAAAGCCAAACAGAAATGTAATTGTCAACGACAAATACGCAATTAAATCGTTAATCACAATTATTTGAGTGACAATTAATCGCCATGTAAAATGTCATAATCGTGACAGCCCTACACATGAGAAACGATCAGCGTCTCATTTCATGGCGTCATCACCCCGGGCTAAAGAACACAATCTGTGGAGCCAGGACACCCTTCAGAACTCTGCTCAGCTACCCTCGTAACTGCATCTCACTGCTTCACGGCTTCTTCATATGAAAAGCATTTCCGGAAAATGCTGAACAGCCTTTGAGCTGCATCTATAAACACAAAAAGGTCGATTGTGTTAATGATGGATTCTTGTATCCAACATGAAATACAAATAAAAAAATATGGAAGACCAAAATGTTGACAGGCTTGCGCAAGACCAGAACATATGGAAAAGACTGGCATGTGGGCGAGCGTCTGTCACAAGTAGAATCAACCGCGGGAAATATCTTGGACAGCCTAAGCTTTGACATACGCAGACAATGAACAATCTTAAACTGAATGAGGCCGTGCCTCGCACATATGGATGAAGAATGGATTTGTTTGAGATGTCAACCTTCTGACTTTCTGTGAGCTTGTAGATCGGCTATTTCCACTATAAAATGTTCTTTTTAAAGTGTAAAGTTGTCAAATATGTATATTTGGGTTATGTGTCATATCTGCCATGTGAAACTTCAAGCCCATTGGTCTTCTGTAATGACTGTGTCTAGGTCACTTTCCCATTGTTCTTTTATTATTGATAATGAGGTACCTCCATATCAGAGATCATTGAGTAAAGTATTGAAACAATGCCCTTCACCCGAGGTTTGAGATGGCATTTAATGGCATTGTCGGGAACTGTGTGAATTGGTTTCTTACAAAATGTCTAATCTGTAAATAGCGAAAGAAGTTCTGTCTTCACAGACCAAACTCTCTGCTAACTTGCTCAAACGACATGAAAGCATCATCTTTAAATAACTTTTAAAAATTAAAAATTCCCTTATTAGTCCATTGATTGAAAGATTGGTCCATTAAAGAAGCCGGGAACAAATGGTTGGCTGAAATTGGGGCATTAATAGTCATGGGAGCTAAGCCATAATGTTTCCGAAAATGCGACCAAATCTTCAATGAAATGCTGCATCACAGGATTCTTACAGGGCTGAGGGGTGTGTATGGGTAAAGATGAGCATAGGAGAGCTGAAAGCGAAATAGGACTACAAGAATTGGATTCAATCCCCAACCAATTGGGGGCGTTTGGGGAAGAAACATCAAAAAACCAATATAATAATCTTTTAATATTTGCAGCCCAATAGGACATACAAGGTTTCCACCCGACTAGGGCTGTCACAATTATTACATAATCGTCTAATCACAATTCACCGTTTGTCAGCCTTCTGATTGGTCCCTGAGACTCCCTGACTGGCCAACCAGAAAAGATCATTCACTTTTTGCTATCGGGGGTGGAGTTTGTGCAGTGGAGAATGTTGCTTTAGGCTTTCAACAACGGTCCGCTCTGCGCGACACGGCGTGCGTGCAGTACGGCCGCGCGAGGTGATAGCGATTTCGCTCATTATAATGAATAAGCTTCAACAGACTAGTTCACATGGACCTTATCAATGTAACTAAGAGTTACGATTGGGTACATATATTTTAAATGGGCAGAATTACGAAAGCCAGCCTATTATGGGAGTAGAACTATAATCTGGTTGTCATTTTCCTACCCAAGATGCACTGCGCTTTCTCTTTCTATTTCTCTCCTCTCTCTGATCCAGAGGATTAAACTAATTAAAACATATATTTTCAGCAGAAAACGACTGTTTTGCTATGTAACTACTGTACTTTTTTTTCCCCTTTTTATTAATATCACGTAGATGTGTTTTTTTTGGTACTTTATATAGCTGTAATGAGGCTATGAACAATCTTTTTTTCCCCATCCACTTCCACTATAAAAGAATCTGCAATGGTGATTCTGTCCCACTGGGATTAAACAATTAAAACATATATTTTCGGGGGAAACCCCCTGTTTTGCAATGTAACTACTGTACCTTTGTCTTCCCTTTTTATTAATATCACCTAGATGTTTTTCCTTTGGTACTTTAAATTGCAATAATGAGGCAATGAAAATACCCTCTCCCCCCATTCACTGCCACTATAAAAACAATCTGCCCAGGGTCATCTGTACCACCATAAAAACAGGGCAGAATGGGGCGGGATTTGCAAATGAGAAAATTATTTGAGGTAATGGCAAATCATTTTTTGATAATCATCATAATCGTTTACATGTTGAAAAATGTTTATATACAGTATGCTCAAACATTTAAAAAATAGTGATGCGACGCGTTGTGAGCTTGTAGATCAGCCCTACACCCGACAGTGACGTTACCGTTTCGCTACGACTGTCACAACAGCGCCGGGGGATAATAAGCAGCTCCTCCAGTTTTCACACAAAGTTTAAATAACAAGACAAGTGGGGACCCCATACAGTGCTGAGTGCACCGGCCACCGCTGGATATCTATTCATAAGACGGCAGCATCGTGCTGGGCTGTCACCACTTTATGTGTGCAGAGTGCAGGGAAAAATAAAACACGTGGAAAATTGTCTCAGCCGGGAGGAAAACGTGTATGTCCAAAACCGTTACTTTTCAGGAAATGGAAGTACTGTACTTAAGTACAATTGTGAGGTACTTTTACTTTATTGGAGTATTTCCAATGTTCAATACTCTTACCCCTACTCCACTACATTTCACACAGACAACGAAATATTGTACTTTTTTACTTTTACTCCACTACAATGATTTGAAAACTTTAGTTCCTGGTTATTTTGTAGTTTTTGATTATTATTACAAAAAAGACACAAACCACTTCAGCCCTATTTACATTTTTAGTTCGGCTATTTACAAATAGCCAATCTAAAAGCTCACCATCTGCAATTTCATGATAACTTGTGAAATGGGACATTCTACATGAGTACTTTTACTTTTGGTACGAAGTATATTTAGACGGCAATACTGTACTTTTACTCAAGTACATTTTGATTACCAGTCTTTTACTTGTAACAGTGTTTCACATTTCCATATTCATACTTAACTTAAGTAAAACAAGTGAGTACTTTTCCCACAACTGCAAGGACACACGACGAGCCACATTGTGTGAACTTGTAGATCTTTCACAACTTTTGTTTGACACTCTTGTACGACGAAGTAGGGCATTAACTCATCCAGTGCCAGGAATCTCCACTAGAGGGCGCCCAATGGCCAGAGAATCCACCATAGACATACCGTGCGCAGCCATGACGCGCCTTAACACTTTCCTTTGTGTCATGAACAGGAACAGGATGAAGTTAGCTTGAAGTTAGCTATTGGCTACCAAGCATTTTAGAAGCCCTATTTTCGGCGATTCAGCAGTGATTAAACCTTGCGCACCTCATGGATATGCATGGAACAGAGAAAATGAGCTCTGAAGATCCTGGATTGCATTGGAGTGGACGGCAAATATCGGCGGCGCGACGCTCTCGCGGGCCGATGTAAACAGATCGCGGCCGGCGGCCGGCTCGAAAATTTAGCCCGGTGCTTCGGTAAGGCCTCTGGATGTTTTTTTTTTATTTTTATAAAAAGCCGGACTAGTTCGGGATCGGCACCCCGAACCCCGAAAATGCCGAAATAAAGCCGAACTAGTTCGGGATAGGCACAGTAAGAGTTAAAAGTGACAACAGAAACGAGAAAAGGTTGAAATACGGAGATAAGGATTTCTGCCTGACAGCGTCGAAATGATGAAAAGGGCTTAAAAGACAGCGGAACACAGAGAGCAAGCGGAATAGAAGTCTGAGGAGAGGACACGCTGGCAGGTGAGGCAGCACGTTGTTTGTTCACATGCACACACAGAGCACACTTCAATCATTCCTCCAACTGTGTTCAGAGTTGGGCCGCAAATCATCCATTATTTCATTATAATAATTATAATTATATAAAGATAATTGCACGTAAGTGAGTGGGAATGAGTGAGTGAGAGAGAGAGTTATTCAACTGGTTATGTGTGTTGAGGGGGCAGTTGGGTGACTGTCTGCAGAGACAAAAGCAACCTGCAGGGGGCTCCAGAGAACTACATGGAATGTAGAGACTGAGTCAAGAGAAGAGTACTGTTTATAGCACAAACTTAACTAGACAGTTACATTAATTGCATGAACATCTGATGTACATTATCAAAGTGTAAGTCTTGCTTTGTAACACACACACACACACACACACACACACACACACACACACACACACACACACACACACACACACACACACACACACACACACACACACACACACACACACACACACACACACACACACACACACACACACACACACACACAGTAATTCCCACTGCACTCATGTCTCTGCTTCAGCAGAGCAGAAAGTGGGTTGCCTCTGGAGATGTTTACCGTTGTCGCAGCAACAGAATGCTCGTCACCTGTGATCTACACTTAATTAGTTGCCACAGGTACAGAGCAACAACTGGCTGCTGAACATATAATACTTTCTCTTTCAGGAAGAAAAAAGAAAGAAAATCCAATGTATATACCGGTATATTCTTTTGGCTATTTACACCCTTTTCTTTGTAATTTAGTCCATGGCTCTTCAACAGGGGGTCCAGGAAAGAGGTTTGGTGTAGAGGTAAAAAAGAGCAGAGCAGGTACAGAGTGAAAGGTCAAGTTAACTAAAAACACAAATCCAACATAGACTGATGACAGTGCTGTCAAACAAGTCTATAAATCTATCTATGAAATCGATGAAAATCTGCATCACACATTTATACAATAATTATGTAGAGGGGTCGCTGCTTTATCTCTCTCAGAGCTAAGGGGTTCTTGGCCTGAAAACGTTGAAGACCCCTGATTTAGTCTTTATGCCAATTCATTCCTCCCCACGCACATTTGTGTGTGTCGTCTCCGCTGTTGTACTCTACTGGCCTCGCCTGCCAGTGAGGAGCCCCCACCAAGAGGATGTAGAGCCTTCGCCCCAACACTCCCTGCTGACAGGTGCCAACCCCCAGCCCATAGGTGTACGCGTAGTAGTGACACATATCACTCTCCCCATCACTCCTCCCTTGGAACACGGGCCAAATGTGTTCGGATACACCAAACTGCGGTATCGAACCCTCAGCCTCCTTGGTAGTGGGCAGGCACTTTACCACTGCACCACCCGAGCGCCCGTCGCTGGGTTGCATGCACAATGTATCTAGAATATGAGTTTATGTTTTTTTATTAAATTGAAGAAAATAATTAACTTTTCCACAATATTCATTTTTTAGATTGATCTGTATGTGTGTGCATTGTGCAATGCATATCAACTTCTTGTGAAGCAGTGTACAGTTTAGGTCAGCGCTTCTCAAACTTTTTTGTGTGAAGGTAGTCCCCCACAGGAATCTGCGATTCGGCGATCGCGGAAATGATCACAGGTTTCTCAGCCATCGCGAGTGTTGGCGGGACGGTGTGTAAGTAAAAACCTGACATTATATCAGTTATTACTACTATATAAAATAAAATAAAAAACGATTTGTACATGGTGAGGCCACCTCGTAGGACTTTGCTTCACAGGGCCCTGGGGGACTAGTTTGACTGACGCACAGCCCCCCATTCCTACTGAATCTGTGTCCTGACCTATAGTTCCTCTATGCCTATGGTCCTGACAATGACAATGCTAGTTATTAATGCATAGTTCTGCATCCTCTAAAATTATACTATGGACATGGTTTGGATGACAATAGAGGGTATGCGCGTGACATCATCATCATACCAGGAAGTTATGCAGGAACGCCTACTGAGTGGCAAAAAACTACTTTCTGGCCTTGACAGCTCATATATCCAAACAGAAAGTCATTATCTGATTATATTAAACAACATTAAATGACGTTAAACTCATTTTGCTACTCACTTTGCCACTCGATTTGTCACTCGATATGCCATTCACTTTATGCATGCGCATACCCTCTATAGTCTTTGCAACATAAATTAATTATTACAAAACAATAACAATGAAAAAATATTTTCTTTAATATTAGATTTTTATCCTCAAAAACTATTATTTAATATTCCAATTATTCTAACCAATCCCTAATTACAATTAATTATAGCTATTTCATGAAGGATTTTACTTGATTATTAGAACAAAATAAAAATGTGCCTGATTACTGGTAATTTTAGGTTGTTTTTTAATGTCCGCGGAATATTAAAATGTGCCTGATTACAGGTAATTTTAGGTTGTTTTTTAATGTCCGCGGAATATTAACTATCAAGCAGCAGATTCCTGGGGGGACTATCTAAATTGATATATACTGTATAACACAAGGCATCGGCCAGTTTAGGCTCGACTCTAAATGGACACAATCTTTATAATATTCACCAATAAGAACAAACCACTTTACAATAACAACGTTGGGGTAACTAAGATTTCATTCATTTCCTGAAAACTAACGGTTTTGGACATACAAGGTTTCCACCCGACAGCACTGTACAAGATTAATCACTGACTGCATTATATTTTAATACATTTTTCCATTGCTAACTAGGGGTGGGCGATATGGAAAAATACAATATCACGAAATGTTCCCAAGCTGTATCACAATACACAATTTTACCACGATTCTCTTTCACGTTGGTTTTTATGGTTATTTTTTAAGTTACTTGACTCTCTGGGTTCCTTTTGGGTGGTCTAAATTTAACTTTTTAAGTATGTAACTCTGACAGTATACAAATTAAACCAAATAGACCCGTAAGTGGAGACCTTGACATTTTAAAGTTTGAGAACTACTGACTTGAATTCTGCATTGAATCTCTGTATCAACGATTAAACAGGATTTTTTACAAGGCTCCCTCAACTTTATCACGATATATATGATATCTCTGAAAAGGCATATTGTGGACGTGGATTGTATCGTCTCAACGATAATTATCACCATATCGCCCACCCCTATTGCTAACCATAGGCCTAAGGCCAAAAAATAGCAGATCTAAAAGCTCACAACGTGAATATAGCTATAGATCAGTCATTTTTCAGGGCATGATACTGGCATTTTACAACGCACATATATAACCACATTTCACTCTTTTTCTCTTCATTCAATCGCTAAATCTAATCTCTAAATGTCTAATCCTAACCTCAACCAAAATATGTTCTCAATTGTAAACCTATCCCTAAAAAAAACATTAAAACAGGAAAACATGTCTTTCTAGTATACTGTACTTGTGGGGACATTTGGTCCTCACAAGTATAGTCTCACACACACACACACACACACACGCACACACACACACACGCACACACACACACACACACTCTCACAGAGGAACAGGCTGCATGGATACATTTGAGTTAGGCAGCAGTCAGTGGAGCGTTCTGGAGAGGCAGGTGTCAGGAGAATACCTGTCTCCTGCAACCAGTCAATACTGGATGTGATTTGCCATGATGGACATTTTCAACAGGGCTACAGTAAGCACAGAGAGACAGGGTTAGTTAGAGTGAGGAGGAGAGAGACAGACAGTCACAGTAAGCAGAGAGACAGACAGGGTTAGTTAGAGTGAAGAGGAGAGAGACAGACAGTCACAGTAAGCAGAGAGACAGACAGGGTTTGTTAGAGTGAGGAGGAGAGAGACAGACAGTCACAGTAAGCAGAGAGACAGACAGGGTTAGTTAGAGTGAAGAGGAGAGAGACAGACAGTCATGGTAAGCAGAGAGAGACAGGCGGCAGCCATTCACAACTGGCAATAACAAACCTAGCCCAGCCTCCCCTGACCTTTCTTTGTATTTACCTACTGTATATATTTTTTGCACTGTTTATTTTATTTTTATTAGCTTTTTTTTTTTTACTATATCTACTGCATAGTACTGCGTTCTATCATAGAGTGAAGAGGAGAGAGACAGACAGTCACAGTAAGCAGAGACGGACATGGTTACAGTGAGGAGTGAGTTCTCAACGGGCCTAATAATGGATGAATCGCAACTCCGTCCCTCCAAACACTGTCAAACCTCCGTCTAGAATCACAGCCGCATCTAATGGGCCCATTCACTTTGAATGTAAATACCGCGGATTTTTACACATTAAATATTAATTTCGTTTTGGACCCAGAGCTTCGAAATATCTTCCAATCCGTCAAAAAGGCCTGGATATGCATTGGAAAAATATGTAGACCTTTAAACCTTTAAAACAATACAACAAAGGAATAAAACGCAGCAGAGAGGAATGAGGAAATCGCGCTGACTGCTGGACCTTTAACCAGGCGTTTACACTGACTCAGATCGATTTAAATATGAATACACATGACTAAAAATACCTATATATAATATTTGTTATGTTAAATAGCTACTGGGTATAGCCTAATGTAGGCTGAATGAACAGGGGTAGTCTAAAACGCGAAGTGTTTCATCTCTGGCTTGGGTAGCTGCAGTGGAGGCTATGGGCAGGGGCGTCACAAGGGGGGGAGTGGGACTGAGTTACTAGGGCCCAAGGTGGAAGGGCCTTAATTATTTTAGACTTTAGCTATTGAAAAATAGCAGATATACAAGCTCACAGCGCGGCACTCGCGCTGCGAGCTTGTAGATCTGCTATTTTTTAAATCCCCCGATGAAGAACATTCATGTGAGCCCGCAGTGAATCCTTGTACCCAGGGCCCAGAATTTGGTGCAACGACACCCTTGTCTCCATCTTGCACAATGTATCTAGCTAAAACTTTTCAGGAATCGCGACCATTTCACACCAGAGATATCAAATGTTATAGATTTATAAGCAATCGGCACGATAAGAAACATGTAGACCTAGCCAACATTTGAAGCAGTTTATTCTGGTTGTTGTTTAATGTAGAGTATAGCCTACCTCATTTGTCGCTCTATAGGCTGTTTAAACACACCATCATCACACTCACAGATCAAATAAATACATTAACACACCGTTTGGGCATTAAATTCACTTGTAGGTATATTCATTAAGTGCTGCTATTTGTTGTCGTTCTTACCTTTTGTTGCGGTACACATAACTGTCCAGTCCAGTGATAAAAGTTGGCTTATATTAGATGAAGTAGCCTATTCCTTGGTGCTTCATGATAAACACATACTGTAGAATGTGTTGGTATAAAATGGGTCATACACTTATTTTCTCAGTCCATATGACAAGACTTGATGAAGCTCACATGCCGCCCAGGTCAATAACACTAATCATTATAATGGCATGAGTCGAAGTCCGTGATGATAATGTTGGCAACATGCATGCTTATGGCTGATGTTAGGCTTAATCAGTAGCTATTCATTCTCTCGAGACAGAGTAGTAGCAAGCGACCTAACCTTTCCTTGACGATGGCTAGCCAGATTGGTAGCTATTTAACATAACAAATAAGGTGTTGGGTGTTAGTCATGACATATTAGCCAATACAGTGTATTCATATTTAAATCAATCTGAGTCAGTTAAAACAGCTCTATAGGTCCAGCAGCCAGAGAGCGATTTCCTTATACAGTATTCCTCTGCTGTTTACTTTTTAAAAAAAAGATACTGGAGGACAGCCTATTTAAGCACAATCTACAGTATGCTGTCCAGATGGCAAGAGGTATACCTGAGCAGCCTGGACTACTGAAGTATATAACAAGATGGGTGTTTCTTTCCCTAATCAATCTCTCTTGGGTTCAGCTTAATCCCTTCATTTCAGCTACAGGATTTCCAAACCCATAGCGGTATACACATCTCCACCTCTGCAGCTACAAAATGGGTTGCAACCGCGTGGCGGCCTGTCTCTCTCGCGCAAATTGAACAACAGACTGAGGCCCATCCACCACACAAATCTTTCTTATTTATTTTGTATTTAATGAAGCCAGCCCTTTACAATACCCATTGGCTCACGAAGGGGGGCCCAAACTAGCAGAAAAAGACAACCTACAAGTTCACGAGTTGCTATTGAAAATTTGCGAGATTGTAGATCAGCTATTGTCACAACAAAGTATGTCATGCATTGAAAATAACTACTCTCAAAAAAGTATTTCATTTATCTTCAAATATTTGAAATGTAATTTAAATAAAGTCAGCATGAGGTGAGACTGCACTGTTACATTACACACATGTTTTGAGAGATCACAATGAAACTGTCCTCAAAGTGATCATGTACCTGCAAATGAATGCCTTATCAATCTTTTACCAATTATTATGATGCCAACGTTTTTTTTTTGCAAAATAATGTCTTTCCAATGTGTCCATAAAGGTGTATTCTAACTCATCTCAATTAAATTCAACCTCTCCAACTGAACTCCTCTTGTAAACTTAGTGGGAGCCCATTAAAGTAGAGAATGACTAATTTCCGATCCAACCTTTTCGGTCCGTCTTTCAGCGGGTAAGGGCTAAATTGGGAGGGCAGCTACCCATGTTGCCAGTGGGTTGCTGACGTTTCCGCTGGAGGAAACTTCGTGGGAGCCAATCAAACTTGAGAAAACCTGATGTGAAACACAGAGGGAATATTAATAATTGGCTCTATGCATGCAACTATTCTGCGTTTGGCTCTGGGCTGCAGCTCCACTTCCGGTTCTCATCTTATCACTCTCTCTCTCTGACTCTCTAGTGTTGAGTGTCAAGCACTGAGCCCAGCAACAGCATGCAACTATAGGATAAGATAGATTATATAGTTGGAAACACCCTGGCACTGCTCTCATGAGTCACAAACCCCACATCCACCCACAGGTAAAAACATAATGTTCAGAAGTCTTGAGTTTTATTTATTTTTATTATTATTTAGAAAAGCATAGATTCAGAGAAAGGGGGCTTTAAAGTTGGCCATCTGCATTGGATTACATTGAATAAATCCACGCAAACGCCGTAAACAACGGCGACCACCTACAGCTTCAATAATCAGCTCACGGTAAGGACCAAAGCATTGCGTTGGTAAGGACCAAAGCATTGTGTTGCTAGCCGACAAAAAGAACAAAGAACAAGTTCGGCTTTTTGTCCGTCGGCAGACTGATGCGGACCCCTCTGAAATTTAGATTTATTAGTGTAGCCACTGTTCAATTAACTTTGAACTTGTGAACTATCCTCAAAACCCTACTTTTAGGAACATTCATTGCTTGATTGTCTACCAACCATCCTTACTGTATGTGTAACATTAAAAGTTATTCAAATAATATTTGTTATTAATAGTTAATAAAATACAAATTCTTTGGTCTTGAGCATGTATTTGTCATACTAACAATAATCTATGATCACAAGTAATGCTGGCTATTCAGGGTTGAAATTACAGTAACAGGATTGAAAAGTATTCAATCCTGTTACTGTAATTTCAACCCTGTTACCATATCACTTTAACCCATTTAGGCCTGAACACTAGGGATGCGAATCTCGACCACTGAGGCGATACGATACGCATCACGATACACTACCAGCGATACGATATAATTGCGATACATTGAAATCTTGCCGATACGATACATCACGATTCACCCCTGACCCCGATACGATGCGATATGATTCACGATACTTTGCGATACACCCCTGGTCCTTACGATGCGATATGATTCACGATTCGGTGCGATTCAACACAATGCAAAGGATTTATATTAAAGCCCATGTACATTTCCCCCCCCCCCCCCCCCCCAAAAAAAATTACTAAAAATTAAATGCATTAATTTCCAAACAATTTATTGATTCACTGTAGTACTAGGCTCTGTCTAACAATCCAACTTATTGAAATCTGGGAGAACACTCCTTGCTGGCTGGTAGAATTGTTTGATTAATACTATATCATTATATCATTATTATATATCATTACATCCTCAACAGGTGGTCAGGGACCCCTAGGGTCCTCAGAGTTATGTGAGGCAGCCAAATATTAATAGTTAGTTTTTACAGTAACCAATTGAACCCTAGCAAGTAGCAACCCTATAGGGGAACATTAGCCAATACATTAACACTTATTGAGGGTTTAAGAGATAATAATTGATGGATTATAATGAATAACATAAATCCATCATATTAATAGAAAAGATAATGTGTGAACAAATAAACACAACATAGTAATGTATTAATGTCACTGATGATATAGTGCTGTCAAACAAGTCTCTGACAAGTTTTAATCTGCAACAGTTTTATATAATAGCCTACAGTAGTCTAAAATAGCCTACAGTGGGGTTCCCTGCTTGATCTCTCTCTTCTCAATTAAGGGTCCTTGACCTGTATTATTATTATATTGTATGAATATAATCTAGGATTTTGCCATTTCTAGCCAAAATGTTTTAAACGTAGATATTTGAGTCACAACGCATCGCGTTGTGAGCTTGTAGGTCTGCTATTTAGGTGCGTGCGCGACACCGTCGAGCTGCCAAGTATAAATCAGGCTCCAGCCTCTCTTTGCAGAGGGAACCAATAGAGAGGGAACAGCAGCAGCAGAAGAGTGCTACAGTAACAAGTTGTGAAACAGTGTCAAATACTTTGTTTTAATCGCTAGCTGCACGCCCAGTATCGTTGTTGTAGTTCATACGTGTGTGTAGTTAAAGCGTGGAAGCTTCTGCTTTGTTTAAATCAATTCCGTTGCAGACTCGACAAGAAGAACAAACGGGTGTGGAATGTGGATCATAATATCACACAGCGTGCTCCAGTCCAGTGACACAACAACGGATCACATCAGCGAACATTGGACAGGGATGTTATAAAGCTAAACGTGGTACTAATCTTGCATGTTTAACCAGTGGGCTCACGAGTGCTGTCTGTCTGTATCTGCATTCGGTCGGGTCGGCTGTTCACTGCGCTCAGCTCAGTGCTGCTGTAGAAGACGCATGTCTGTAGAGTCGCTACAAGTGCTTTTTGGGGGGAGGGCTGATGGGGCATTCAATGCGCCTCGGAAACACAGGATAGAATGATATACTATTATGTAAAAAACGATCCAACCGTGGAATGTACCGATCCAGACACTCACGATACGATACATCACGATTCCAGACGTCAATTGTACCGATCCACCCTGAATGAACCGATTCACTCGTGTCGCGCACGTTTGTATCGCGATTACGATCCGTACCGGTATATCTTCGCATCCCTACTGAACACATTATGACGCAATATTTTATGCTTTAAAAATAAAAAAAAATAGCAGATATACAAGCTCACAGCGCGGCACCGAGTGCCGCGCTGCGAGCTTGTAGATCTGCTATTTTTGAAAAATCGTGAAAATTAGAATTTTGACCCAATGGCCGATTCTATAAGTGTCTTTTGAATCTTTCTAAGATTTTTGGAAAAAAACTATGTTTCTATGTCAGCAATCTGGCTAGCCATCGTCAAAGAAAAGGTCCTTTTCACTTAACTGGAGCTCAGTTAGTCTGTTCTTGAGAGTCTACTATGTCAGTGGTTCTCAAACCTTTTCATGTGAAGGACCCCCAAAATGATATTTATTTGGCCATGGACCCCCATCTCAAAATATCTAGTTCCAGGGACCACCCAGAAGCAAAATTTGAGTTACAAACGTTCCCTTTGAAAATACATATATTCAAAGATTTGCACACATTTTCACGACTTTTTCAAAAATAGCAGATCTACAAGCTCGCAGCGCGGCACTCGGTGCCGCGCTGTGAGCTTGTATATCTGCTATTTTTCAACAGTTAAAGCATTCAATATGCCCAGGCCTAAATGGGTTAATCTAAAATAAACATAAATTACTTAATCAGTGCACAAGAGTTTGACCTATTGTCCTTTCAAGAGCTTAAAAAATATAAATACATATAAAACAATTGCAAAGGCACTGAATGTTCCTAAAAGTACAGTTTTGAGCATAGTTCACAAGTTAAAAGTCAAAGGAACAGTTGCTACACTAAATGGACCGTTCGAGCACAACTGTATTCTCTGGAGCTGGGATCACAGCCACACCCCTGGCAACAGTGCAACACCAATAAACAGGAGACAACATATTGCTCTCTTTCCCTCCCTGTCTCTCCAATTCAAAAGGGCTTATAGGCAAGAGAAAACATGCTTGCATTGCCAAAGCAAAGGTGGAACAAAACTACCAAAACAAAATAATGTATGTACAATTAAAAGGGAATAACGAAATGTATCAACAGAGTTGTGTTACATTTACAACTTGTAATACTAGCTTACAAAACAATAAGAAGTGGCTTTGAGTGGGCAATTTGTGGTACACCAAAGTATATGATTTTGTATGATATACTGTATGACAATGTGTTTTACAGTATGGCCGTCTAGAATACAGTATGGCAGTCTAGAACTGAGAGAGAGAGAGAGAGAGAGAGAGAGAGAGAGAGAGAGAGAGAGAGAGAGAGAATCATATAGTCATTTACTTGTATTGACCCTATAAGCAATGTTGAATTGCTTAATATAGGTATGGTTTTGCCCACTCAATTGGTACCTATACCTTGTTTGGCACAGGACTATACAACTATCCCTTAACTGTGTTAACAAGTGCATACGTACACTGTATATACTGTAAATAAACTCTTTGAGACAATTGGCTGCACATTTTTCAAATGTATTTAAATGTAGTTGATCTGTTTGTATGTACTGAGATCAGTCGGCACATACAGTAGTCTTTAAGGTGATTGTATACTCTCTCTCTCTGACCCTGGAAAACTAGGCCAACCTTGTGAGTGCTTTTTGAACTCATTATCTGCCTACCTTCACCTTTCCTGCTTTGCCTTCTTTGATGTTATATCAATGTTGATCCAAAGAATAGAGTAGGGGATCAAGTAGAAACTAAATGGCTTTTACAGTCATTTGATACTATACAGAATTTAAAAATATAGATAATATAATAGGCCTCAACAACAAGCCATCCTAGAGGAGGAACACACGAGCACACACACACACACACACACACACACACACACACACACACACACACACACACACACACACACACACACACACACACACACACACACACACACACACACACACACACACACACACACACACACACACACACACACACACACACACACACACACACACACACACACACACACACACACACACACACACACAGGAACTATCCACCTGCATGATTAGAACTCAGGGGGCCCCTTCTTTTAGAGTAAAATAACACCTATAATGATATTCTTGATTGAGACACACCACCTACAGAATGACTTCAACAAGAAAGTATTCTTTCTTTCTTATTATTATATCGATTTTTTTTAAAAGCTGTGAGCTCAATGATAAAAGACGCACTACCTCTTGCACGTTCAAGAGAGGTTATTTAGACGTGGAGGCTGGAACCCCATTTTGTAATACCTTTCAAGATGGGAACCCCTTTTGGGGTTGTTGTTGCCATGCAGTGTGTATATATATATATATATACATATATATATATATATATATATATATATATAATTTTTTTTTTTCTTTTTTTTTGGATGATTGAATATATATATTTTTTTTATAAAGCAAGGTTTCAGTCTTGTGGACCTTCCTCAGCCATGCCACGCTACTGGAACGTTGCTTCATATTAAATAACATCTCTTGAACGTGCAAGTGGCAGCGTGTATATATCTTTTATCACTGATCTCATCTACTGTTTGTCGCCCTTAAAGTAACTCATCTGGGTGTGCGGACTGCGGAAGTTATTTTTCACTAAAAATGTGCAGTAAGTGAACGTAGTGTTAAATAAGTGATTTCAGCTCTATATGTATATTCTGATAGTACCTTCGATAGGACTTTCGATTGCATTTATTAAAATCGAAGCTCATAAGCCAAAAATCGAACAAACTTCGAAGCTTCGGCGACGGCGACGGAGGGGGGAGTTGGTCTCGGGAGCAAAAGCAAAAGCTTATTGGTATAACCGTTGTTAACCGAAATGTGTAAAAAATTAGCTATTTTACCCAATTAAAAAGGGAAAACACATCAGTGTTTTTCCCATAATAAAGCTCCCTATTTGCACAATAACAATAAAACGAGGAAGAAGAATGATACAAATGTTTTCTATAAGAAATGTTTTTTTTTTGCAATACGGTACGATTGACATAATCACGTCTGTAATGTAACGCGTCGCGGCTGCAACAGCAGCCTCACGACTCACGAGCCCTAGGCTAGAACAGATTAACTCCCAAAGTGTTAACATGCAAATGTAATAGATTGTAAAGTAAATATTAATAATTGCACTGCAGTGTGTCTGTGTAAAGACGGCTGATTTAAGCGTTCCACTCATCAACCGAAAGCTCACAGTCAGACAACTAGGCGGGCGCGACTAGTTTTGAGTTTGCAGATCGGATATAAACCTGTCATCATCAACACCACGTCACCCTAGCAAGTTGGTTTTAAGCTCTTCTTTCCTCTTTAAAACGGGATCGATGAGTGACAGGGTCTGTTTTGGAAAATCCAATGTTCGCTGTTTGTTTCCTGATGAAGAACAAGCTTGTGTCTAGCGTGTGGAGGACAGCAACAGCATGTATGGATGTTACATCGACATTGGTGTTGGGGGCTTGACACAGAAATGTGTGACCGCATCGCATAGTTGCAAGGGTGATGATGTTACTCAGACATTGGTGGCTTTATATGTGACAGCACGCTGCCTTTTCTTTTTTTTTTTTATTATCGGCGACCATTCTGATGGCTTCATGCTTGCTCTTGTTGTTGTCGGCTTGTTGTGTTAACACGTGTGTGAGGAGGAGGTGACGCTATCACTCTGGAGTGGAGCAAGGCGCAAGCTAAGGCACAAAAAAAGCTAAGGCACAAAAATAAATGTTACTTATCTTATCTCACTTCACCCGAACTAAACCCTAATATTATGTTAGAAGTAAAAGGCCTGCATGACCAGGTTCGACATCAAAATATAATTTAAAGTATCAGAGTACTAAGATTTGTCAAAATGTGTCAAACCTTTTTGAAAACAGATCTACAAGCTCACAATGCAGCGCTATGCTGTGTGTTGGAACTTGTAGATCGGCTATTTTTCAAATAGCCAAAGAATAAAATGTGGTTTGGTAATAATACTCTAAATCTGTAGTAACTAAAGCTGTCAAATGATTGTAGTGGAATAAAAAGTAGTACATTTTCCACTACATCTCAGAGACAGAAAAAAATTATAAAAAGAATAGACGCACTCAAGTAAAATACAAATTAAATTGTACAGTACTTAGTTGCTTTCCACCACTGAAGAAACATGGCTGATTATAGCAGGGGTTGTTTAGAGTTCATGCTGCAATTACAGTAATTATGTTGTTTAGACAATTAACTCATGACATAGGAGGTCCACAACGGGCGTCTGTATGCCCTCGACGCGTTCAACGCGTCGCTGGGTCGAGGCACCCACCTGTGAAGAGAAACAATCCAATTCCCGAAATGCAACGGGGTATCACGTGACCGCGAAATCCGTTCCCTCGTAGAGAGCAGTGTTATGCTTTTGCACAAAAGTGCATTTATCTCCTGAAATAAGTTTTAAATCACGTTCATGTTTAAAAGGCGGCCTTCTCTACCGGCCGTTACAAAAGCACTGATGCCCGTGATTGTTAGTGTTCTGTCCTGAGTGAAAGAAAATACGATCGGGAAAATAAACAGGACTTACTCGGATTACATTTACTCCGATTACTTTTTTCCCTGGAGCTCCCAAACAACTTAAAAAGTGGGTTTCCATGGCAACTGCCGATTAAATCTCGAATAATCAGCATGGCAGACATCACATGACAATTGCTGTGGAATGACAGTGACACTACAACATTCTTCGTGTGTGTGTGTGTGTGTGTGTGTGTGTGTGTGTGTGTGTGTGTGTGTGTGTGTTTTCACATCAGCAGCAATTCGTTTTGCACTACATAAATCTAGAACAAATTCCCAGAAAACGGAAGGTCTGCGATTTTAAATCACAGCCCAAAACCTTCCTGTTTGCCACTGCCTTTCATTGAAATTTACGTACTTTTTTTCTTCTGGATCAGGTAAATTGACAATGACCGATTGTGTAATTTGGAGTAAAAACTTGGCCAGCTAGAACGTGTTTCGTTTGCTTGCTTTATGTAAAGCACATTGAATTGCACTGCTGTTGAAAACGTGCTCTACAAATAAACGTGTCCCTGGCTTGCCTTGCCCAACTCGGTGACAGATGAAGGTGGGCTGCTAGATTTCAGAGGTGGTCTTGATCTGAACTGTCCACGTGTAAACAAAACACAAGCTGTCGTTCTGCAGCAGCAGCACACATTACACAACAAGGTTTACTGTCACTTCTGTGTGTGTGTGTGTGTGTGTGTGTGTGTGTGTGTGTGTGTGTGTGTGTGTGTGTGTGTGTGTATACTTACTTGTGAGGGCCAAATGTCCTCACTCCTCACAAGTGTAGCAGAATTGGAGAAACGGAAAATTGTGAGGATAACATTCTTTGTCCTCAGATAGAGGTTGGGGAATCACAGTTACAAGTTAGGTTTAAGGGTTAGGGTTTGAGTTATGCCTTAGTCATGGATGCCTGCTGTCATGCTCCAAAAACAGCCCACCTACAAGCTCGTGGCGCATCGTGTTGTGAAGTTATAGAACGGCTTTAGGGTTAACCCATTAAAACTGGGAACGCTCATACATGTGCTATCTTTGAAAAAAACGTTGAAAGTGTGAAAAATTTTGAATAATTTAGAATTTCGAAAAGGTTTGGGATCTACTGATTTAGAAGGCATTTGGAGAATCGGCCTGAGGTCTTAATAGGTTAAAGTGTGTGTGTGTTTGTGTACCTGCTGCTTTGCTCGTATTCTTCGTCATCGTTTTCCTCTTTGGCGGGTGGGGGGGGTTCTGGGGCTGCTGGCTGGTGTTTCTGCACTATCCTCATGCCTCCTGCCTTCACTACAACACACACACACACACACACACACACACACACACACACACACACACACACACACACACACACACACACACACACACACACACACACACACACACACACACACACACACACACACACACACACACACACACACACACACACACACACACACACACACACACACACACAAAATTGAAGAAAAAAAATCTTTTGAAAAAAATGTTTTGGACCCCATTAAATCTAGTAAACATGATTTCAATCGCGATTTTGCATGTTCCACCCCCATACAACCCCATCTTTCATACAGGGCAGCCATCTTTGTTTACATAACATGTAAAACATAATGGCTGCTATCTCAAGAATGCCTGAACGGATTTCCAATCGGATTTTTTCGTTTTTTGTTTGAAAGCTGTGAACAGCCTGCACAAACATGGTGCATGATCTGTGCATGGGCGTGCATGATCTGTGCACTATAAATTACATGGAAGTCTATGGAGACTTCTGGCGGGGAAATCCCAAAGACGGCATATTCAAAATGGCAGTTAATAGCCAGTGGCTGATAACGGCTGGTAGAGGTTAATAATGGGTAAAATATGCATACTCTATTGTTTTGTTATGTAAACAATAGGGCACAGGGCAAAGCTACAACATACAATTTTAGGCACAAATACTCAGGACAAAATGCTTCAGCATCGTCTATCTCAGAGGCTACTCTAACTACGCGGTTTCTTGGTACTAGTAATAGTAAATTCAGGTTCTCAGGAAAATCAAACGATTGATTGATTGATTAGGTGAATCATCTACTGATCTACTGATAAAAGATTTCATCGATAATTTGCATCCCTACACACCCGCATGCACACTTTCTTAGAGAGCTGGGAGAACAGAGCTCACAAAACAAAAGCGCAATAGTTGACAAACTGCTCAGTGGGTCAGCATGGCATCCTAGACCTGAGGGCAAAAGTTCAATGAAAACAGCTGATAATATGAGCCGACGTGTCACGTTGCAACACAATCGGCTTTATTGTCAAATCTTTGTATCGTGGCTACGAGCTGTGCGGCATTCATTTTGAATCATGTCTATCTGTGTCGGTGGTTATCAAAGTGGGGTCTGGGGACCCCCAGGGTTTCTTGTGGGGGGTTCCAGGAGGTCCCACTCCCCAGCATTATTAATTAATAGAACATCAATCATTTTAACCACCATAACCATATTTTTATACTTTGGCATATCTACAAGCTCACGTAGCTCTGCTAATGTAGTTTTGAAAAATCTTTAACATTTTGTACGAGTTTTGAATACTTTTTGGTTTTCAAGCGAACATTTTTAAACACCTGCTCTTCGCTTCTGGGGGTCCCTGGCACAAAATAATTTTAGACAGGGCACAGGGGCCCTTGGCCAAATAACTATCATTTTGGAGGTCCTCAAAAACGCATGAAAACGTTTGAGGAATCACGGACGTAAATGAGGTAAGGTAAGTGCAGTACATGCCCTGACAGAATGGATCATAGGGTTCATATCTCAGTAGTGATTATCTCACGGTGCTGGCCTATGTCCACGTACACCTTATCTGTTATCAAGCACATGTAGACAACCTGCAACACAGAGAGACGACGTGTAGGCCTGCTGGTTAGAACCACCTGATAGCTAGTGTGCAAACATTTTAGACATTTAAATTATAATGCTGCAGCACAGAGGCGTGCGAGGCCTGGTAGTACGACCAGTCGACCACAATGACGGATGAAGTGCAAACAGATTTGGACATTTATAACGCTGACATTAGGTGTCCTGCTACAAGGAACTGTGTGACCGCAAACATGCTGCGATCCATGTTCTGTCGCAACATCTCACACACAGGTTTGTATTGCTATACTTGTGAGAACATCAGCAGTTTTCATCCAGGGCCTCTGTTCTTTTTGCCATTTTCAACCCGAAGTGTAAAGCATAAAGCTGAAAACAGACAATCTAACAAACTCAAGATTGGCTATTTTTAGTACATGGGCATGTAAAAATAAGCATGGCCGAGCCATGAGGCCCATGCCCCTATCTCCTGTTTCTGTAGCGTGAGGCAGCAAGTACACCCACTGAACATGATGTTAGTATTTCGCAGGGACCCCCAATCCAGCCCTTAATGCTTAATGCTTTGGTATGACCCGGGCACAGGGATCGAACCCCGACCATGAGTCCCAGGGCGGACAGTGCCGGACCACAATGCCACTGACCTACTATGGGCATGTGGCCACCACGTATATATCAGGCAAAACTCCAATAATAAACCCTTAACATCACTGGTATTTTTCCTAAATTGTAAGCCTAACTCTAAAACGTTTTATTTTAAACCATAAAACAATCCTTTCTCTTGTGAGGAACAGGGAAATGGTCCTCACAATGTGTATTTCTCAGATCCAAAGATCATCACACAAGTTAGCATGCATGGCCAGGTGGCTACTGGCCAATCATCATGACCACATGCATTTGGCTTGACTGGTGTCAACACGTCATAAGGTGTGCCTTCAGTGGTCGTGGAGGTTTTGACCTTTTAATAGTTTTCTCCTGTAAATATCCTATTTTTATGTGAATGTGCGTAACATTTACAATTTAGGCATTTAGCAGATGCTCTTAATCCAGTGCGATTTACAATAAGCCAGGTAATACATCAATATCAATACATCAAATGCATATAAAACCTCTATAAAAATCAAAAAGCATTAAAAAATGCAATATAAATTGTCATGTATGGTCATCGAGGGTAAGCAAGTGCTATGGTCTAAGGCGGAGTCTGAAGAGGTGAGACTTCAGACCACGGTGGAAGCTAGTAGGGAGTGAGTATGCGTTCATGAATCAGTGGTTCTCAAAGTGGGGTTCTGGGACCCCCAGGAGTCCTTGAGGGGGTTCCAGGGGGTCCCCAGTTAAATGAATTAAAATTATAGCATAAAAATCTGTCTAACCACTTTAACCTTATATAAAGTATGTCAGCTATTTGAAAATAGCTCATCTTATCTACAAGCTCACAACATTGAGCTTATAGATCTGTTATTTAACAAAAAAAAATGTTTAATGTCTTGTTGAAACATTTTAACAACAAATGTTGTATTAGGGTCCCCTGGCATTACGTATCTTTCAGATGGTGGTCCACAGCCAGGCGGTCCCGTTTGAGAAACACTGGTGTCTATCTGTGTAACATTTCTGCCTCTTGGCAAACTTGCAAAAAGAGACTTTGTCGACTCTCAATCAATGTATCTTTTTATCCTACAGCTACTGGTTAAAATAAAAGGTTAAAGACAGGTGGAAAAACACAGGCCAATATCTACCTTAAACCTAGCCGCAAATTGCAACATTACTTTTTTTTTTTTTAATCAGTTGAATCTAGGGTTGCAATACCTCCCATAGGCAGCCAATGAATGAAAACTATCTGATTGTATTAAACGACGTCAAACTCGCCAATATTGCGGCTCTATGGAAAGCTTTAAGTATCCTCTTTCTATCTGCAAATTGTTTGTTTCATAAAAACCCAGCGTAGGCATGTTATGAGCTACTTTCTATCAAGAAATTCGGTTCAGGTGATTAGTTTTTCTGAGTGCTGGAGTTTGGAAGCGCTTGTGGGAAGTCACTCGAGTGGTCCGGTGTACCAGCTGGTTCTAAATGTCACATAATGCAGGAAGCGGCGGGACGCTGTGTTATAGAAGACGAGCGCTTCCGAAGTTCAACACAGAATAAAAAACATGTCTGTTCGGATTTATTGACAGATAGTAACTCATAACATGTTTACGGTGGATTTTTATGAAATAAACACTTTGCAGATAGGAAGAGGATAATTCAAGCTTTCCATACAGCCCCAATATTGTTGAGTTTGACGTCGTTTAATACAATCAGATAGCAAAAAACCTGTTTGGATGCATTGGCTTTGGCTGCCTATGGGAGGTAGGCTATTTCAACCCTTGATTCAACCGATTTAAAAAAAAATCTAGACTAGTGTTGCTGCAATTTGCGGCTACGTTAAACCACCTGCTGCAATGCAAATATGTCAAGCAATCATCATGCAATCAAACATTACCTGTCACAAGTCACACAAATAGAGGTAGATTATGTATTAGTATTATTCATGCAAGGCTTTCATCGTGCTTTGTCACGGTATAATCAATGACAGAAATCAAACATTTACAGGCCACGTTTATGAAGGTTTGCTAGACACCAAACATAATGTTTCTTAGTTTCTATACCTGCAGGTGCGTGTCCTCCCTTGATCTCCAGCTTGTCTTTGGGCGGTGATGACATGTCTGCTCACACAGGAACCTATCAGTCAATAGATCGATGTGTTTAGAGGGTTTGATGGCTTGTATAGAAGGTATTGATATAAATCGCAGTGGGATAGAAGAAGTGATCAGTCTGCTCGCCTCTCAACGTCAACGTGGCTTTTTCCTGACTGTTGTTTGGAATGGATGCGTCATGACGTCGCGGCGCCGGTGCGTGGGGACGTCGGCGTCTGACGTCGCTGGGTTTTCAACGTCGGGTCCGCGGACCACCATCCGGTCCAAATAGACCACTGTTTCCCAAACATCGGATTATTAGGGACCCATTTGTGGGTCGCAGACAGATTGTTATGGGTCCATTTGCTTTTTGTTTCCTACATTTTGTTTTTCAAATTTGTTATTATTTCAAAACATTTGTCTTCAAAAAATGTGAAGAGGTAAAGAATATAGGCTAGGCTTAGGCTATGATTTGGAAAATGGTCTGAAGTCAATGTAATGCCTTAAAATGACTGGCTATCAACCCCCCCACCCCAGTTATGAAATAATGTAAATATAAAATAACATATTATATAAAATGTAAGAATATTTAAAAGAAATTATGCCCAGACAGAGCTCTCAGGTAGGACTGTTCCAACCTCCAGGGACCCATGTTGACTAGTTGACATTGTGGTGATGAAAGAAGTAGCCTGCCTTATTCACAGGTTTTACTTAAAGTTGTAGTATGTAACTTTTTTTATAAAACAAATCTTAAAATTCTCCGAACTATTAAATCACAAAAGTTTTAGAAGATCCGCGCCGTGAATTTCAGCCTGTAAAGCCTTCTCTGTATGTAAACTGAGATCCTTGCCGTGGACCGGATCTCGCGCCAAAATTGCGTCATCACACTACCGGCCAATCACAGCGAGGGTTATACAACTGCCGGCCAATCACAGCGCATCTTGAAGTGGGGTCGCTATGGCAGCCATATTTGTTGTCGCCCGTTTGTACCATCCCTTCTCTAGGTAATTTCGCCTACCAGGCAGGGTGAAGGAGTCCGTATCTCTGGAATTACTGAACGCACAGGAACAAGGGACCCCTTAAAAGATAGATCTCAGCGAGGTGGAGGCAGACGCGGGGGTCTGAAGGTACGAAAAACGTCCGAAAGACGCGGACGCGACCGCGGTTTGCTATAGGGCTAATGACCACTAGTTGGGCATCTTACACAGTATGGCTTTAAAAGTATCAATACTGCAATGTAGAAATATTATAAGTATAAGTCCTGTATTCAAAATGTAGGCTACTTGAGTAAAAGTGAAAAAAAAGTATTGGCAAAATATAGTCTACTTAAAGTACCAAAAGTAAAAGTGCTCATTGTGCAGAATGTCACATTTCACACATTCAAAATGTATACAAATATTTAAAAAATAGCAAATCTACATTAGGTGTAGGCCTGTGTCTTTTTTCCATACAGAGCACCAAAATCAACTCATGAGATCATAGCATAATTTGCTGAATCATGTGACATTTGTAGTATTTGTGGCACCCCCTATGGGTGAAAGTGAAATCACTATTGGCTCTGTTTTGAGTATCCACAAGTTTCCAACATCCCATCGTGCATTGCGCAGAAATTGGACGGAGCTTCCAGCGCCGCAGCCGAGTGTGATCTACAAGCTCACAATGGCTGCATCTGCAACGCGACGTGAGCTTGTACGTCTGCTGTTAACCGGAAGTGTGGTGCAAAACATTCTCCAGTAAATTCCCGCGGAAAGAGGTGGATATAATTTGAAATTTTACAAATGACCGTGAGGAATCGGTAGAAGTAGCCACAATATGGTAAAACACGCCCACTAAGCAATTTGGTGGTTAAATCGCGTTCAAATGACGTCTTCGCCCTAACCGGACCTCTAGCTAGATCCGGTCTGTGACGAGTTTAAATTTTAAAGTTTTTTCACCGTCTAGTATAGACTAGACATTGTATCACCGGCATTTAAACGACTACATTTCGCCACTAGAGGCCGCCGAAAGTAGTGAAAATGATGGCAGTCAGCAGGTTTAAAAACACAATTTTTTGGTTTTGAGATCCTGTAACCTTCATGTGGTACCGCAGCTGATCGAATTTATACCGCATTTCATTGATATTCATATTTGACATAGGTAGCCACCCAGATTCGAACTCACGTACTTCTACATACCAGACCCAAACACTAACCGCTAGACTACGACCACTGTTAAAAGTGAGGAAGTATCTTGCACTATTTGTATGTGATATTGCCTCCCGCTGTTCGTTTTAGGTCGGTGCATTTTGCTTGACAAGGCAAACTAACTTTATATTGATACATATTACAAAACGATTTTATTTAATCATTATCATTGAATGGTGGGGTACGTGGGGATGTGGGGAGAGTCGAACAGCCGTACGTGTATGTGTTTATATTGCTGTCAGAATGAATGTAACTCAGAGAAGTAATAGGCTATGCTGTCAGCACCACGGCATTATTTATTACACTTTTTTATTTATTACAGAATTTTTCAAAGGACTTATTGCCCAGCTTTTTATAGACGGATAAAAGACGTGCAATGACCAGAAAACTGCTCGTGGATGCAAACTACAACTATTAAGGTAGAACCGGGAGATCTAATCATTTCAAGCTATACTGTTAGCATCCGATAATGAACAACCTGATAAAAATGTATTTAAAAAAAATATGGTCTAACACACGTTTGCCCTAAACCGGTTATATATCGTTCAGATGAAGCGTTCAGATGACGGCTACAACTAAACTTGACTATATAGTGAAATTGGCTCTTAAAATTACTTTATTCCAATATTTGAAACCCAGGTGTGCATATTAAAGCTGTTTTGTAATCAACAAGTATGGAATAATGGATTAAATGTAATCAGCTACAATCGGTCTATAGACAGACTGACGATAGACGGTTCAAATGAGGGCTAAACATAACCATTGGGCTAAATGACGGCTAGTGTTTACTGGGACCCACACTGTATGCAAAGATGTATTAAGTTATACAAACTTAAATCCTGTTATCATTGGACCCCATTAAAATGCATGATTTAGGTCTGCTAGGAGTCAGGCCAGCATTGTAGAAGGCCAGTCCATACTTTCTCCAAAACGGAAACCGTACTTTTCGTCAGAGAGTTCCGACTTTCCGACGTGCAGCTTTCCGAACTCTAATTCGGGGTAATGGTTTTCAGAAGTTCCGAGTGACGTGGTCTCTCCGAAACCAAACTTTTCTTCGGAGAGTTGCGACAACTGCTGCCTGTCTAGCCTTTCTTAAGCATGTGGCCCCTGGGGCGTATAAGGAGGTGCTTTTTGGGCGGCCGGCGGCCGCCATAGGCTTGGGAGACGTTTGCTTGGACTATGGTTGCTCGCCGAGTCGGCAACATCGGCTCGATGCCCGGGTGAGCAATGGACGCACGAACCGTCTTACTGGTATATATATTTAGGGGCTTGTCATGTGGTCTACATGCACAGCCTTTGTGATATACTGGTAGATCACAATCTACCTTTTATGGGCACACCTGCAGCGATGTCGCACCACATTCTGGGCCCTGGGTACAAGGATTCACTGCGGGGCCCCCCATGAATGTTCTTCATAGGGGGAGGGGGTTTAACCCATTTAGACTGGGAACGCATCATTACACATTATGTTGTGCTTTAACTATTGAAAAATAGCAGATATACAAGCTCACAGCACGGCACCGAGTGCCGCGCTGTGAGCTTGTAGATCTGCTATTTTTGAAAAAAAAAAAAGAATTTGTGCAAGTCTTTGAATATTTCAAATTCTTCTAATTGAAAAACCTATGTTTCTATGTCAGTGGTTCTCAAACTTTTTCACGTGAAGGACCCCCAAAATGATATTATTTGGCCACGGACCCCCATCTCAAAATATTTAGTTCCAGGGACCCCCCAGAAGCAAAATTTGAGTTACAAATGTAACAAAATTACTTAAAAAATAAATACATATTCAAAGATTTGTACACATTTTCACGACTTTTCAAAGATATCAGATCTACAAGCGTGCGAGCTTGTATATCTGCTATTTTTCAATAGCTAAAGTATAAAATATTTAAGCCCTCCACCTTGGGCCCTAGTAACTCAGTCCCACTCCCCCCCCCCCCCCCCCCCTTTTTTTTTTACGCCCCTGCACACCTGTTATAGGCAGTTGGATTAGAATGGCTTGAACCTTGATTTATTTTGACAACCAGTAGAAGTTAGTTGCTATTGGAACATTTGAACCTTCTATTTCATAGACCAGTGGAGGTGGAGTTGCTATTAGAATGCATGACAGCCAACCTTGATGTGGAGCAGGAAGGTAAAAAATAACAACCGTGTCAAACCATGGGGAGGTGTCATTTGTTTATTATTAAAAGCGAGTTTGGTCAAAAAATACATTTTAGTTGTTCACAAAATTACTAAATCTGTCTGTCAGTCTTCTACCCTTATGTCACAAGTGACGAGCAGGGACATGCAGAGAATGTTAGAGAGGTAGGGGCTGACATTTCTAAAAGGCCACTTTTGGTGAAAATACCAAAAATAGCTGACCTCCAAACAGCGCAGGTTTGGAGGTCGGCTATTGTTGGTGCTTGATACCATACTGAACTAAGCACAATACTGGAGATGTGGCTTACGGCATGGATTTCTACACAGAGAGGGCAATTCTTTCAACATAAGATGCTGCTAAATGCTGCCTTCAGGTATGGCATGGAAAGAGGGCATTTCCATTTCTTTCAACAATGTAAAAATCGCATTCATGGTCTTCAGAGGGCACTTTTTACAGATGGATAAAAGGGCAGGGCTCAAGCCCCCTTGGATGTCTATGTGTGCACGTGCCTGGTGGCGAGGTGTCAATGTTGCCCCAGCTGATTTCACCGTTTCTCCTCTGTCTGTTTCCTGTAGTCTTCACAGACAGCGGTGGAAAAAATACACAGAAACAGTCATTTACTTGAGTAAAAGTACGAAAGTAATGTTTTGAAAATATACTTAATGTACCAAAAGTAAAAGTACTCAATAAATACCAACCCTTTCCACCTGGAATGGATACTTTGTAGCCCATGCCTGTAATTGTCTTAAAAGATGGCCTGATTATACAAAAACACAATATGAAAGATCCAATCATCGCTAAATAGGCAGTGCCCATATAGGGAATTCTGTGTCACACTCACAAAAAGGAAGAATATCAAAGAAAAGAGTGTTTTTAAAACTCTAACTTTAACACGTAATTTTAGATAGCCTATAAGTTAATCGTTGTTTCAATCTTGAATAATGTGGGCTACTTGAGGAAAAACAAAAACAAAAAAAAAACTAACATTTACAGTTGTAACACTCAATGATAACCCTAAACATGTATCTCAGACAAGGCAGTCTCTTGACTGGTGATGGCTGGGTTTGTGGAAGAGTTGGTCCGAGACAGCTCTTCAGCGAAAGAGTTCTGCAGCAATTTTAGGACGGACACTTTACGAACTTCATTCCTGAAATCCTTACCCATGAACACGTACAACAGTGGGTTCAGGCAGCTGTTGAGAAATGCCAGGCAGGTGGCTATGGGTACCCCGATGATGATCACATACTCCATTGTTTCACTGTCCTCTGCCACTATGAATTTCACCCACAACACAATCTGTTCCATGATGTGAAAAGGGGCCCAGCACAGGAAAAATGAAGTGATAACAGCGGCTATGATATTGAAGTGGTGACCTGACTGTTTGGCTGGCGAGCTCTTCCTCTTGAGCCGGTAGATAATGACAGAATAACAGGAGACGATGACGGTGAAAGGGACCACGAACGCCATGAAGAACTGAGTGAAGACCATGGCCACAAGTCGAGACGTCCACAATGAAATGTTTGAATCGTCAAGTGCAAAGGTGGGAAAGCATATGATGACGTCCTCATCCTGCACTGTGTCCATAAAGATGACGTAAGGGGAACTGAGAGCCAAGGCCAGAACCCAGACACCCAGACTCACACAAGACGCCTTTCTGACACTCCGGTGGTCCTGGGCCCACACTGGACACGCCACACGTACACATCTGTCAACGCTGATGGCCATCAGAATGTAGACGCTGGCATACATGTTGAGGGAGAGAAAAACAAAGTTAATTTTGCACATGAATTGACCAAAGGGCCAGTGGTCGTCCAGAGCTGTTTCTGTGATGGTCAGCGGCAGTAACGCTGTGAAGAGGAAGTCAGCCACAGCAAGGTTGAGGTACCAAACGGTGTTGATGGTTTTCTTCATTTTGAAGCCCGTCACCCAGATGACAACGCCGTTCCCCAGCACGCCGAGCACAAAGACCAGGCTGAAAATGGTGATGGACACGATCTTGAGGGATTTCTTTAATTCCGCATGTTCTTCTTCTTCTTCAAAGCCGTTTCCACCAGACAGATCCATCTCTTTACTGTGATAGATATCAGTTGTATTCATGCTCTCCATCGTCCTAAAACATAAAATAACAAAACAAAGGTTTATTTATCACACCAAGTGTTATTAGCATGGTTGCTATTAATAGGCAACCCACTATTGTTCTAGGTCAGAGAACTTTTATGACTTTTAACTGAAGTTATCTGGGTTGTAAGGCCAGATATCTTGGACAATATAATGTCCAATCAGACAGGATTGGTCATGCTTCACTTGACATCACAATATGTAATATAAACGGTAAGACGGAATTCATTTCCCAGAGGATTCCTCGCGACTCGCTTCAGTGCAACCACACTTGCAATTTCCCAGAAAATGTACTAACAACAATTGCATTGTTATTGTTTAGAACTCAGTAATATAACATTTAGATCCTAAAAACTAACCATGTAGCGGATACCAAAAATCACTATGCGATATTGCGATAGTAACACGATAACAAATCCAATATAGGCCTATATATTTATCACAATATAAAACAAAAAGAAAAAAAGAAAGAAATGACTGTAGGAATCTGTAGGACACAACTTCTCCATTAGTGGAGATGCACTCTGCTTGATTCGGTGATTATAAAACAAATTTCACAAGTTCTCTGACTAGAAAAGTGCCTCGACCAGGCCTGATTAAAGGGTCTGCACATTTTGGAAGTCAGTCGTTGCCAATAGGAATTGATTCTGACTCCAGAATTGACTCCCAATTGATTCCCAATGTTCAAAAAACACATATTTTTTCATGTAATGCCCAACACCTGGGGCAATGATGGGTTAATGCCAAACCCATTTCATCTAATGCAGAGAAAGATGTCAAGTGCCCTCAGGCAGCTGCATTGCAAACAACTTGAGGCATGCCCTAACAAGCATGGTGAGTTCGCTCCCCCAATACACAGCTGCTTATACTTCACGTTTTGTGCAGATAAACTGAAAAACTGAGATGTACTCATTTCATGAGCTTTTGTTAGCTTTGTTAGCCAATTAGTCAATTGGTTCAATCCCCAGCTGGGTCATTCCAAAGACTCAGCGATGGTTGGATTTGGGGTAAGTCCCTGCGACATATAGTGTCATGTCCAGGGTCAAGCTCTGCAGATTCAGAAACAGGAGATAGGCGCCTGCCCTCATGGCTCGGCAAGGCTTACTTTCGGAGTCCAGTTAAAATGGGCAAAAAACTACATTGAAGTGCCCAATCTCTGATGGATTAATTTCAGACCCCAGTGTGGTAGGCCGTTCTCACCCACCAGGGAGGGGACATTAGGCGACAGGAAGACAGACACAGCTAGACGGGTTCTGCTTAATATGAAACAGACTGGAGGCCAAACTACATTGGGGTGAACTTTGTGTGTTGATTCCGCTGATCATTCCGTTTCACATTCTATGTACAAAAATGCAGATATTATCTAGAGTCCATTGCACATATAACAAACGGATGCAGTGCATATACAAATGTATACATTGCTCGTCATCATGGCCGCATTGTTGACATAGTGTCCGATGCAGTTCTAAAATGAATGCCATCTAGTGCAGCAATGCATTCTCAAATTTGATTACTGGAAGGGGAGTGGTTTACAACTCTTACGAGCCTGGTGTAAGAGCACTCTGGTGTTGTCCCTCCCACCCAGCATTCCTCCACTGACATAAAACTGAGAGCTACAAGACCTATGAGTTCCCTATCTGGTCGGATAAGATTTTAAAAATGTACATTTTGTGATCCAGCATCAGACAATACAGGCATATTTTGTCCCGGTATTTCAAAGAAAAAGTTTGTGTGTGTGTGTGTGTGTGTGTGTGTGTGTGTGTGTGTGTGTGTGTGTGTGTGTGTGTGTGTGTGGGCTTGCAATACTATCTTTGTGGGGACCTCATGTCCCCACAAATATAGTACAATCGTAGGAAAAAAACGTGTGGGGACAAATTAATATGTCCCCACAAGGTGTTTAGGGGTTAGGTTAAGGGTTAGGGTTAGGGTTAGGGTTAAAAATGAATGGAATGTCCCCACAAAGATAGTAGACTATGTGTAATGTCCCCACAAAGTAGCAATTGTAAACCTGCGTGTGTGTGTGTGTGTGTGTGTGTGCATAGGCGATTTTAAGGGGTGTCCTAGGGTGCACGTGCACCCCCTGGCCGCCAGGCGGCCATTTTGATTTTTTTGATCATAATAAACACGCAATATGATTAAGAGGAGAACATCTCAAATTCGCCTTTTTTGACCCTTTGAAGCACCCATAGCATGACTTCTAAACCAATCACAGCAAATGGGGGGCGGGAGGTAATAGGACTACTGGTTTCTCAACCAATCACAGTGACTGTCTGAACGTCTCTGACAGCACAGCTGAAAAACAAACGGCAGATGATGACACCTGCAGATTTATCTAAATAACAGAATTAAACAGTTGTTTCACAGTGGAATATGCTACCTGGGGTTAACTACAGACATCCATAGGACATGTGGATAGCTTTTACATTTACCATACGTGAACTAAAGTTTTCGGCGCTGCTCAACGAGGCTGGATTACACGATGTGTTCTGTGCCTCCAAGGAATAACACTTTCTTCTGGGCACCTCAATATAACATTGGATATTTTCTTGTCATTTTCTTAAGGTAAGACATGGCTTTATTTAACTATCTGTTCACTGTGGAGTTAGCCAGCCTGTTTTCTTCTCCTCCGTGTGTGTGTGTGTGTGTGTGTGTGTGTGTGTGTGTGTGTGTGTGTGTGTGTGTGTGTGTGTGTGTGTGTGTGTGTGTGTGTGTGTGTGTGTGTGTGTGCGCGCGCGAGCGAGCGCGCATGCTTGCTTCACTTGCTTGTAAATATTGGTAGCTGCTGGTTATGGATCTTTGGTGGTGTGGTTGTGCCACACCACCAATGTAAATGACTGCTTGATTGCTTGATGAATGATGATTAACTTGATGTTTGGCTTTATATATCCTGGCTGTGCTGCCTCTGTCTGCAAAATAAGTAAATAAATCCTATAGATAGACATATGGTGTCTAGAAAAAGAAGCACCTGTTTTACACTTTTTTTTGTTTATATTGTGTTACATTTGGGTACAAAATTAACTGCAGAAATCCGCTAAAACAACATTACAAAACCGCTAATATCCGCAATTTTTTTTCGCGTGCGCGCTTCGCGAACGTCGTGCACGCGCGCTGCGTGCGCGTGCATGAGGTAATAGAGGTCGTGCACCCCCTGCTGGAAGAGGCTAGAATCGCCTATGTGTGTGTGTGTGTGTGTGTGTGTGTGTGTGTGTGTGTGTGTGTGTGTGTGTGTGTGTGTGTGTGTGTGTGTGTGTGCGCGTGCGTTGGGGGGTGGGGGACTGGGGATGCCCAGAAAAGGGATGATACAGGGTTATTTTATGACCATTGTTTGAATTTGAATACATTCTTCTGAGAGGTAGGCAGTTGTACACTGCAAATGTGTAACATCAATATCTCAAGACATATTGGACAGCACTGTCTGGAGAATGCTCCAATATAGTGTTGTATATTTCATATTTGGGTTCTTTCCAGAATGAGAAAAATGTGAGACATTCGTAACCCTCTTCAGTAATGTTATTTTTTTTAAGTACCGGGATGCCACGATAGCAAATTGATTCAAGTGGTTTTTAACAATTTGATTATACCACCAATATACAAATATCTATCAATAAGTATTTACACAACTCCCCCGAATGTACAATTTCAACGATACACAGCCAGGGTCGAATATGAATACAGACCCATGCAGATTTTCCCCCACCAACCATTCCAAGAAAATCGAAATCTTACCTGTGTTGTTGGGCTGAAAATCTAAGAAGACGCCTGAAGACCCTCGGTGTATTGGATGCAACTGGCCAGTATCAACTCGTCTGCTCCTATATGACTTGACGGGGAGCCTGTCCATGCAAGGAAACAAATTCTCATTTGAGAATGCATGTGTGTGCATGTTTGTGTGTGTGTGTGCGTGTGCGTGTGCGTGTGCGTGTGTGTGTGTGTGTGTGCGTGGCCCCTCCCACCCAACACTGGTCATAGCATGCACAATTTTCAAACGCTCCCGTCATGCAGTCTGGGAGAAGGAAGTTGTGATCATCATGAGTATCCGGTGTGAGAAGCGACAAAGCGGATGTGAAGCTGTTTTTGTCGCGCACATTTATCTTAATATAAATACAATCAGGATACGAATCAACACTCCTTATTTTCATTGGAATGTTTCATTTGAACCGTGTCGTTATTTTATAAACAGTGGAAGTTACTTGCTATTAATGGTTTCATTTGAACCGTATTTATCTTATAGTCCAGTGGAAGAGAGTTCCACTGGACAACAGTCCACGCTGCGGCTGATCTCACCGTTTACTCCTCTGTCTCTGTCTTTCCTCTAGTTGTCTCTTCACAGACAATGGTGGAAAAATGACTTTTTATCAAACACTCTGTTACCAGTAAAAGTCCCTTATGCAAAATGTATTTGACTAAATGTATAAAAGCAAATTATAGTTTAAATATACTTAAAGCCATACTGTGTAAGATGCCCAACTAGTGGTCATTAGCCCTATAGCAAACCGCGGTCGCGTCCGCGTCTTTCGGACGTTTTTCGTACCTTCAGACCCCCGCGTCTGCCTCCACCTCGCTGAGATCTATCTTTTAAGGGGTCCCTTGTTCCTGTGCGTTCAGTAATTCCAGAGATACGGACTCCTTCACCCTGCCTGGTAGGCGAAATTACCTAGAGAAGGGATGGTACAAACGGGCGACAACAAATATGGCTGCCATAGCGACCCCACTTCAAGATGCGCTGTGATTGGCCGGCAGTTGTATAACCCTCGCTGTGATTGGCCGGTAGTGTGATGACGCAATTTTGGCGCGAGATCCGGTCCACGGCAAGGATCTCAGTTTACATACAGAGAAGGCTTTACAGGCTGAAATTCACGGCGCGGATCTTCTAAAACTTTTGTGATTTAATAGTTAGGAGAATTTTAAGATTTGTTTTATAAAAAAAGTTACATAGTACAACTTTAAAGTACCGATAGTAAAAGCACCAATTATGCAGAATGTTCCAGGACTTCTCTCACAAGGTATATGTATAAAATGTATTTCTCTCTCTCTCTCTCTCTCTCTCTCTCTCTCTCTCTCTCTCTCTCTCTCTCTCTCTCTCTCTCTCTCTCTCTCTCTCTCTCTCACCTACTGGCCTCTAAACTGTTGAATAAACTCCCCATTGCAATTAGAACTGCAGACTCACCTCACCTGTTCAGACAGCTGTGACAGCCTGCTATGATCTGTGGGTCGGCGGTTCGAATCCCGGCTCTTCCTGTCCACATGCCAAAGTGTCCTTGGGCAAGACACTGAACCCCTCATTACCTCCAAAATAAGTTGGTCGGTGCTAGCTTGCTGCCATTGGTCTTTGAATGTGGGAAGTGAGGACGCTGGCATCGACTGTTAGCCGCTTTATTTCCCAATGTAAGAATGAATGGACCATTAAACGCTTTGAGTTTGCAACTTGCTTAGAAAAGTGCTATAATTTGTTTAATGCAATTTTACTTGCATACAACAATCCATTCAGGGCCGCCACAAGGCATTTTGGTGCCTGACTCACAACTGGTTGTTGGGTTAAGTGGACACATACTGTAGGTGGCAAGCATTTTCACAGCATGCGTACATTCATAGTGGAAATAATGCACTGTACTGTATTCAAGCTGTCATTGGTAAAATCCTCAGCAGTTGTCAGTGATCTGAACACCTGCCCATGGCTGATATGACTCTGTGTGTGTGTGTGTGTGTGTGTGTGTGTGTGTGTGTGTGTGTGTGTGTGTGTGTGTGTGTGTGTGTGTGTGTGAGTGTGCGTGTGCGTGTGTGAGTGTGTGTGTGCGTGTGCATGTGCATGTGAGTGTGTGTGTGTGTGCGTGCGTGTGTGTGTGTGTGTGTGTGTGAGTGTGTGTGTGTGTCAGGAAGAGAAGATGGCTCTCTCTCACTGACGGCTTACAGAGAGACAGAATGAGGACGTCACAGATGAGTGAATTTGCTCAAACTGACAGCCGCATACGCACGCGCACACACAGTCACACACACACACACACACACACACACCCACACACACACACACACACACACACACACACACACACACACACACTAACCTTGGTCTACCTTTCACTCTTTCTCCACTCCTGTCTCTTTTGCTGACACACGTCCTCCTACTCTCTCTCTCTCTCTCTCTCTCTCTCTCTCTCTCTCTCTCTCTCTCTCTCTCTCTCTCTCTCTCTCTCTCTCTCTCTCTCTCTCTCTCTCTCTCTCTCTCTCTCTCTCTCTCTCTGACACACAGTGACGTCACAGTGTGGGAACCATCTGGGTCGTCTACAGCAACACTATCACGCATGAATAACCCAGTCTGTCTAATACATGACACACTGCCGTGTGTGTGTGTGTGTGTGTGTGTGTGTGTGTGTGTGTGTGTGTGTGTGTGTGTGTGTGTGTGTGTGTGTGTGTGTGTGTGTGTGTGTGTGTGTGTGTGTGTGTGCGCGCGCTCGTGCGTGTGTGTACCACTGTCAAAAGTGAAACAGGATGAGGTGTGAGGACAGCGGATGGAGGAGCATAGGAAGAGAGGGAAGGAATGAAGGAAGGAAGGAAGGAAGGAAGGAAGGAAGGAAGGAAGGAAGGAAGGAAGGAAGGAAGGAAGGAAGGGTGGAAATGAAGGAAAGGAAAGGAGGAAAGGATAGATGCAGCAGAGGGATGCTATGTCCTCATGGGAGGTGGGGAAGACATTTCAATACCAGAAAATAACCAGTAAGACTCCCTAATCGGGAGATAAGCAACAAAGGTCGCATGTAAAAATAGGCCTGATGGTGGCGCTAAATGGTATAGATCCTTGTTGATGACATGACTCTAGACATACTGTGTACCGCTTTGCGTGATTTTAGGGCGAAATGTGTAGGAAAAAATCGGCCTGATGGTGGTGCTAGATGGGACAGATGCATTTTGATGACAGGACTGTAGAGATATTCTGCGTGCTGGTTTGCGTGATTTTAGGGCAAAATTGATTCCTTTCTGATTCCTTTCTCAGCTTTCGGTAAGTGCAGTTCCAGACTCTAGCATTCAGTGATTGTTGAATAGAGGTCTGGACACACAAGGCTATTACTGTACCATAGATAAATGTCAGAACAACTTGACAACCACTTGCCTCAATATGTGTTCACTAATGGCCAACTCTACACCGCCTTCTCCAGGGGTATAAGAGCGCCATGAGCGACACTGCGAAGAACCGAGGCCATAGCATAGGCATGTCTAGGGACACTTGATGACACTTATTTTCATTCCATATTAACTTAATTAACTTATTAACATCAGTCCATCCACTGTGTGACTCTGAGTAAAGCCCTTTGCACACAGGCGCGTTTAACCGCACGGATAAAACGGACAATATGATTTTTTGAAAAGAAAACAATGATTCTCTATGACCTCATGCACACCGGCTCCGAATTAGCCGTGCGACGAGTGGCTGCCGCCGTGCGTTTTTTTCTCGATCGAACCCAGTTCGATTTGTGCGTCTTGTCGCATGCGGTAAAAAACTCATCACTCCTTTTATGACTCCTTTTTGGATCCGCAGCGCCGATTCCGCACAGCCTTGCACACCAAATCCAATGCGTTTTATTCATGCCGCAAACAAAAAAAACGCAACTGTCCTGTGTGCAAAGGCCTTAAGGGTACAAATGTAATGGCATCAAAATATACTTTAAGTACCAAAAATAAAAGTACTCATTATGCAGTATGTCCCATTACTGCATAATCACAAGCTCTTATAACTACAAGAATGTGATCGACAAGCTCACAATATGTCACATCGCGACAGCTTGTAGATCGGCAATCCTTTACCACTTTTGTTTGACCCTGGCCTGTAGTATGACAAAGTAGCCTAGGTCATTAATTTACAAAAGGTAAAATAAATAAATAATAATAATTAAAAAATAAAATAACATTTGAAATATGGATATAAAAGGCTTCTGAAGTTTGAGTTGGGTTGGGTTCAATCTGTGAACAGTTAGTGCCTAACTTATAATGCAGCGGTTCTCAACCTTAACCTTGACACTGAGCAACTTGGAATAGTAGCAGTTAAGGCATTTCATTTAGTTTGACTTGGTTCCACATAAATATTGTGAAAATAGCCGACCTACAGGCTATCAACATGCACCTGCGTTGTGAGCTTGCAGCTATTTTCGCAACATTGCCCCCTTCTTCTAATATTTGTCAATTTGTCAAATGTTTGACAAGTTTTCATGTATAGTTACTAGCTGATTATTTATATGCAGTAATGGTATTTTTTTCCCCATTTCATTTATTTATTTTCTTTTTAGGTTTTATTTTGATGTATTAAAAAGGTTTTAAATGTCCTTAAATTTACACTTTTCTGTCACCTGGGACCTTCCCAGGTGGTTGAGAAACACTGCCTTGAGGAACCTGGCGCCTGAAATAGTGGCAAAGACAAGAAAAGAAAGAAAAAGAAAAAGAACGTCAATTATCCATGTCTGTCCTCCTCTCTCATCTAAAAAATAATAATAAAATAAGACCCCGCGGTGGATGAATAAACTGCATGGCATCAGATCTCTTTTAATATTATGAATGCAAGTCTAACCGCATCCCATTACTGTCAGTCTAGGACCGCATCATAGTGCGATATAAAAAGCCTGGCTGTCACGCTGCATGCTTGGTAGCTGTCAACACGCTGTAAGAACATTAACTATACGGAACCAGTGGCGGAAAATAACTTTAAGTACAAGTAATGTACATGATATATCTCTGCTGTCCAAAATGTTCATTTTCGTGAAAATGAGCTCAAGTGGAGTTAGGAGGTTTTGTCCCAAGCACTTTTACTACTTTTCATTGGTTCAATATTATTTTAACCAACACAGAGACGTAAACGGTGTGTGTGTGTGTGTGTGTGTGTGTGTGTGTGTGTGTGTGTGTGTGTGTGTGTGTGTGTGTGTGTGTGTGTGTGTTAGTTGACAGTTTTAGTCCATAGTTACTCAATGGAAACATTAGTTTCAAGGCAACACCTGGCAAGAAAGACATGTCTCTCTCTGTTTGTGTCAAGTTCCCCGAGACAGTATGTTAATTGCGAGGTAGCAGTTTACCATGAGAAATGTCACAGCTTGTAAAAATGTGTCATCATGATGTCATCATGCTTTGATGTCATTGTGATGTCAGGGGAAACACTCTACCAGAATGGGTTTGCCGCTCTGGCTTCACTGTAATGTCACACTATCAGAATCCCTTTTATGCCCATATATGGAGTTCCCTGATAGAGTGATCCCTGTGATGCCAGGGGGAACAATCCCCTTTATGCCCATATATGGAGATATGGAGATCCCTGTGCCCACATCCCTGATGTCCACATGACTGTGGCACTTTAGGGCGAGGTCACTTGTCGCCCTGAGGCGTCTTACTAGTGGAATATAACTTATACAATTGGGGTGGTTGTATTTTGTCTCCCTTCTCTTATTGAGACATTTAGATTGTGTCAAAGAAGGTCATGTCTCACCTAGACACAGGATCTGACAAAAATGTTGACCTGATGTTCAAGATTAAATGTATCTCCTGATCAAGCAGGCAGGTTCTAGATAAATGGTGAAAAAAATGCAGCACAGGAAACCGGGTTCAAATCCAGGGTAGAAGAGCAAAGTTAACTGAACTGAACTGTATGTTTTGTAATAATCTAGATCTTCAATCTTTACATTTACTATAAAAACTGGCACATCTTGTCCACGTATCCGTGTATCTCTGAAGGTCACACCTGACACTGTGGTTCCCCTGACACATCACTGTGACATAACATGTGATATCACAGGTGACATCACCTATGTAAAATTCCATATATGGGTATTCCCGCACAATCCCTTTTATGCCCATATACTGTATGCAGATCCTTGATGTCATCGATATACATGACTGGCCAGATGGCCAAGACATGGCCTATATCTGTGTGGCTGGTTCAGATAGTGATCTCCATGTATGGGCATAAAAGGGATTGTATGTTGTTATGTCATGGGAACCACTCTAACATAATCCCTTTTATGCCCATATATGGAGAACCCTGATGTCATCAATATTAAGCCCATATCTAACAGGACTTCATATGGGAATGCCCCTATATGGAGGAAGACAGCCCATATCGGTGTGGCTGGTTCAGACAGGGATCTCCATTTATGGGCAATAAAAGGGATGTAGTACATGGATCTCCATGTACTATGGTACATCAGGGCATGTCGCCCTGAGGCGTCTTACTAGTACAGTATAACTGCCAAATAATTGTGTGGTGGAGTAGAAAAAGGACAATATCTGTCCCGGAGATGTAGATCGGAAGTACCTGTGTGTGAGAGGAATGTGCGTGCGTGCGTGCGCACGCGGGGGGGAGTAGAGAGGTCATTATCAGCATGAGCAGCAACAGGGAGTTGATAGGCAGACGTATTGTGATGCAACGCTCTCCTGAACGCCTGTCAGTCAGATCCCCAGCGGCTGCGTCGTGCGTGCGAACAGACGCCACTATCAAGATGCTAACAGTGTTGCCTGTCAGGGGAGACGCCGCTGGCAATTTATCTGTCTGTTTATGTATCGCCATGTAGAATATAATGTACAGTACAGTGGCGCTCTCCCTATTTCTGCATGTTTAACCCAGATACAGTTGCGTGCCCCCGGCACCACAGAAATGTGACTACGTATACATTATTATTGCCTTTGAGCGCATGTAACAGATACTGAACAATAATAGACTGGAAAGATTTGGAAATGGCTGATGCAAGCTGTCTATTTTCCCTATTTGAAGACTATTAACCCTGCAAGGCCCGAATTAAT
>NC_137828.1:21159705-21182205 GCF_963921795.1 Nannobrachium achirus | reverse complement strand
ATTAGTGGCCAAGCCACACAGTGGCAAAGGCCACTCATTGATATTATACTTTCTCTTCTGCCACTTTTTCTCTAGTGGCTTGACCGTGCAGTAAATTTTTACGAATTTCGGCAGTATGATAGAGGACTATGCCAAACGGCTGTGTTGTAGGAGTCCTAATCAGAGGAAAATGTCATGTTTTTTATTTATTTATATTTTTATGTTTTTGTAAGGTTTTATAGCCATAATTCATACATCTAAAAAATGCTGGGTTACAATCAACCCAACTTGAGTTATTTTTTAACCCAACACGGGGATCAATAGTGGACCAACCCAACAGTAGTTAATTTGATCCCAAAAAATGAGTTGTTAATTTTAACCCAACAGATGGGTTACATATTTAATCCAATTGCTGGGTCAAATCTATTACAGTCCTAGGTCAATTCTACCCAATGAATGGGTTAAAGGGGCCCCACCATTTCAAAATATATATTTTACATAAATATTGGTCCATAATACGGTTTCATACAGGTTTTAGCCTAAACAACCATTCAAGTATTTAAATTTCATGTTCCGTCCTTCTCTAATTCCACCCATTTCAGATGTAATTCCTAAATGTCCTTTGTTGGAGACAGGGTGCTGTCTTTGGTATAAAAGTAGAATGATATAGAGAAGATACCATGGCAACATGCTGATCTGCTCTAGTTGTTCCAACTTTAGCTTGGCGCCATGCTAACCTTCACTGTAATTTTAACATGGTACCATGATGAGAACCATGAAGATCCAATCCATTCAAGCCAATTCACTACCACTTTAACTCATGGTTCAATCTCATATGGACGCAGGGTTCACGGAACCACCCACAACCCAACAACTGAATTATTTGTATTATAAATAATCCATAATGGGTCAAATATTTAATAACCCTATGGTTGGGTCTAAAAAATATTTGAGTCTTGAGTTTGTATAAAATAAACCAATACCAAACAAATAACACCAAATGGGTTAAACATTTCATAACTCAATGGTTGGGTAGATGAAATAACCCATGCTCTAATTTTCATTTTGGGGATATTTTTCACAATAATAAAATATGTACAAGTTCTAGACATTCTAATGATCACCATATATATATATATATATATATATATATATATATATATAACAGGCATTTACTTATGTTTTTGTGAGGAATAGCTTCAGTGAAAAAGTGAAATGTTGTTCGTCCAGACTCTGGAATATCAGCCTCTGTGCATGGGGGGTATTTATATGCAAATATCGTGGCCAATGGCATTGTAATACTAAACAATAGGATCCAATGGTGATGTTAATGTGAAAAAAGAACAGGAAAACAAATTATTTAAACTCTTTATTTTTATCAAATAAAAATGTGTCCAAAAAGCGACAGTGGGCCTTGCAGGGTTAAGAGTGTGTGTGTGTGTGTGTGTGTGCGTGCGTGCGTGCGTGGCGTGCGTGTGTGAAAGCACATCAGGTCTCAGGTTTCCTTTTTGATTGCTCTTGAGTGTGTTAGTTAACACCAGGGACGTGCAGAGAATGTCAGGGAGGCAGGGGCTGAGATTTCTAAAAGGGCATTTTGGTGAAAATATCGAAAATAGCCGACCTCCAAGTTAACCCTAATCCCGAGCTTGGAGGTCAGCTATTTTCGGTGCTTGATACCACACTAAACTAAGCATAAATCAAGTCAATACTGGAGATGTGGCGTAACGGCATGGATTGCTACACAGAGTAGAAGACAATCTGTCTACATAAGATGTTGCATTAAAGTTCAGGAGAGATTGGAAAGGGCAATTCTCCTGAATGTCGCCTTCAGGTACGGCATGGAAAGAGGGCATTTACGTTTCTTTCACCATAGTAAAAACTGCATTCATGGTCTGGAGAGGGCACTTTTTACAGACGGATAAAAGGGCAGGGGCTCAAGCCCCCTTTGATGTCTATGTGTGCACGTGCCTGGTTAACACATCATTAGAGACATTTAGCAGCATTAACAGCAAAAGGAGGACACCTCTGTGGTTTGCATGAACATGTTCTCATAAATCACTGTATTGCGTTAATGGAAAAACCTGAAATATGGAGATAAGTTATTTTAATCTTCAGAATGTGATAATTGTATAACGCTGTATTAGATGCCAAAAAATATCAAACTGCATAATAAGTGCATAATAAGTTTGAATCGTGAGAAACGGTAATTTTCTGGCTGAGAAGGATCAATTAACACCTTATTTAAAAGAAATAGTGTGTCGCTTTTTATTTGTGTTTCGTTTTTTATATAATCGTTCACAGGTATATTTCTCACATTACAAATGCACAGAAATGTGTTTATTAGTGGCCAAGCCACGCAGTGGCAAAGGCCATCATTGATATTGTACTTTCTCTTCCGCCACTTTTTCTCTAGTGGCTTGACCGTGCAGTCGCTTTTTACGAAACTCGGCAGTATGGTAGAGGACTATGCCAAACGGCTAAAACACGAAGCTCGTAACAATTGACCAAAGGGTGGCGCTGTAGGAAGCCTTTGAAAATGCAAACTTTGAACTTTGAGGTATAGCTCATGCTCTGTTTGAGATACAGCCATAAAACCTGTATACACTTATGAGGAGACGCATAGTTCTCCCACCATTTTGAATTATATGAAAAACAGTAAAAATCTATCTCCTCCTGGGATTTTCGCGTCACGTGCACGAAAAGTTTTTTACATGAACGTTGGACCAATATCTAAAGATCTGTCTCGGCGTATTTTTTTAAAATGTGAAACATTATTTTTAATAATTCCGTGGATATTGCAGTTTTATGCAAATTATTCTTCTGCCTCTAAATCATACATACAAAGTCACACGTTCGTGGCATTTGGCAAAGATGTAGAGGGTTAGTCCAAATATTACTGAAACCAATCTTATTCCAATTGGCCAAAGGGGGGCGCTATATGAAGCGTTTGAAAATTCAAACTTTAAACGGGCATAAGTCATGCCTGGTTTCGTTTGAAGACATGCAGGTTGCTTACAGGCGTGCCTTGACTCAAGTGGAAGACATCTGTGACTTCACCACTTTTCAATCTGTCTTCATATAATAGGTCCTCACTATGTTCATGATAAAATAGCACATTTCTTTTCTACTCAATCTGGGTCTCATAGGAGAGCTGTGGGCGGGTCAAATCCATCCACCAGTGACATCATCGTTTGACAGACTTTTTTTTTAACAACATTTTTGAAAAAATATTTAGATTTAGCTTGGATAACCCATTGATGATGTCACTGGTGGATGGATTTGACCCGCCCACAGCTCTCCTATGAGACCAAGGGCCCTATTATGATCCAGGTCTTATGCCTTATGCCTTAACTTCTTTACCTTTTTTTCCACTATTTTGAAAACCACTTTTAAATACTTCAAATGCTGATCTACATCTGCACGTTGTGAACTTGCAGATCAGCTATTTGAAATATTTAAAAAACTAAAACAAAATGGTAAAAAAAGGCAAAGAAGTTAAGGCATAAGGCATAAGACCTGGGTCATAATAGGGCCCCCAGACTGAGAAGAAAAAAATGGTGTGATTTTATCATGAACATTAGTGAGGACCTATTATATGAAGACATGTTGAAAAGTGGTGAAGTCCTCCTTTAAGTAAGCTCCACCCTTAGATTTTCTGCCATTTTGAGCAGTTTGTAAAACGCTTAAACCCGTTTTTATCCTGGGATTTTCGCGTCAAGTGCACAGAACTTTTTTTACATGAACTTTGGAAATTTAAATTGAAAGATTCTTTTTTAATAATTCAATGAATATTGCAGTTTTATGCACATTTTTCTTCTGCCTCTAAAACATACATATGCAAAGTCACATTTTCATGATGAAATACTGTAAAGGGTTAGTCCAAATATCACTGAAACCAATCTTATTTCCACACAACAACTCTAAGGTATATTAATGACATAGTTCAAAGTTGAAAACAAGCCTAACATCTTATCCACTAACATAAAGAGACATCCCACTTTGCCGGGTGATATACCGGTATTAGGCTTTTAGTCTTCAGATATTGTCTCTGACGGAAATGTATTTTAAAACATCTTTAAAATAGATATTTTGATTTCTGCTAAGCAGCGATCTATTTATGCTTCAGATCATTTGATTAACAGTAGGACAAATTTACGCGACCACAAAGACGAGACGGAAGCGGGGGTGGGATGCCGGGTATTCCGCTTTACCCCTGGGTCGTTTTCAGTGCTTCCGTGGTCCAGACTGTATGACGGAAGCATTTGAGAGTATTGCAGGTGAACGGCCAAATAATTGGCAAAACACTAAGATCGTAATGGTAAAATAACATTAACTCTCCTACTGCCAGATTATTTATTTATTTATTGGGTCTGGTGCCATCAAAAAGCGGCTTACCTTTGCGACGTTATAGCAGATAGACAGACATTTATTTATTTATTTATTTTTATTTATTTTTATTGTGCAATAGTGCACTTTGGTCTGCCAGGCAGCAGAGGGCGGCGTCATGCGAGAATGAATGTGAATTTGCCTGTTATGTGTTGAAGAAGAAGAAGACCAGTCACTGGCCACAGAGCCATACAGCCAGAGGAAATCAACAAGGAAGTGAATTGTTCTCCGTTGATCTAACGCATAATGGATTTTTTACACCATCACCGCGGAAAATGTGTTTACAGTAAACGGCCGTGCGACCCCTCATCAGCTTACAGTCATCAGACGAACGAACCGAACGAGCGCCGTATTGGCATCGAGGTTCTGTAAAAAATGGGGCGAACGTTAACGTTCAAACACAGTCGATTGATTTATCGTTACAGTGCACATGATCTGAAAATGCATGTGGTCATGGGTGGGCACTGTACTGGGCCCTTTCCCTTATTTAGGATTTTAAAAAAACATACTGTATAAAACCTTTAAGTGGATGAATATGGAAGATGGACAGTGCACTGCAGATGGAGAATTATTTATGTTATGTTATGTTATGTTATGTTTTATTTATTTGACATGGACATCACAATCACACTGTCCACAGGAGGCTTTTCTATTTTTTCTTTGACGTAATGGACAAGATCCTCTCAAAAAACAGAAATAGTTGCTAAAAATGGATGGATATGGCATACACTGATTAGTGCAAAAAATGTCCATAAGGCCCTGGACAATGATAAGTTGACAGTTTTTAGCGTTTCTTAGTTGTTTTGTCATAAAATATCAAACTTGGAAATGTTACAAACGTACATGTCCCCCTCCAACGGTTTAGAAGATAGAGCCCTTTTGGAAGTTGTGGTTATTTTTAAAAGGGCGTGGTCATTTTCGGGTATTTCGTCCCAGATAGAGAATTTCTCACAGTTCTTACGTTGTTCCTTGGGGTCATATTACCCAATAACAGCTGAGATATTCTCTCCTAAATGAAGCGCATGCATATCTTAGCCAGGTCCTCTACTAGAAATCCGCCCACCTACAAGCTCACAACATGTAGACCAGATTTATTTCGGTGGGCAACACCTTTGCACAACTCAGTAGCGTTGCGACCCCCCGCCGGGCCCCAATGCGAGGTTTTCACCACAGGCCCCCCACCCCCACCCCCACCCCCACCACCGACTGATCCTTCAAAATCGGTCAGAAACAGCAGCTGCCAACACAATAAAATACAGTAGGCAACAGCGGCCATCAGAACACAATATAACAGTATAAATCAGGGGTCTTCAACGTTTTCAGGTGAAAAGGACCACTTGGTTAAGAGAGAGATGAAGCAGGGACCCCCACAACCTTTTCATAGATTCCACATAGTTTCATCGTTTGACAGCACAATCATCAGTGTATTTTGGATTCATGTCAATTTGTGTTTTTCGGGTATTTAACCACTTGAGCCGTCATTACCTAATGAACTGGACCTTTTACTCTGTAAAACAAACCTTTTTGCCGAAAATAGCCGATCTACAAGCTCACAAGCTTGTAGATCGGCTAATTTCAGCTACAGTTCTCAGAATATGGACACTAGGGTTCAAGTGGAAAAGGATTGGAAGATTTGGAGGACCCCCTGTTGAAGACCCCTGGTATAAATGCTATTAATTACCTTTGAGTGGAAATTCTGTTCCTAATCCTCCTCTGATCGAGTACGGACTGATCAACAATATCCTACTTTCTTCTGTAGCCTACAACTCTTTTTCTTTTTTAATTGGGTGGCGGGCCCACCAAAGAAATCAGATATTAGTTTCAGAGCCATGCTGTAAAAAAACTACAACAGCCCTAAAAAGACGGCAGGTCTCACTCACAACTGAAGAGAGAAAATTCTTCATGCCTACCGCTAAAAGTAAACAGGACACAGCTGTCCTCAAGCAACTGATCACATTGGGCAATCAGTAGCACTCGTCAAGAGGGGCAATAGACCATATTCACACCGCGGCCATCTTGGATCACATGACTTCCTGGGGTAGCAGCCTGCACAAGCCTGCATTACAAACCATTGTGAACAATGGAGCGATGGTCCCAAAATATGAGTTCTGTTCAACCAATTTATTTTTACAAAATTGATAAATGGACAGATGACAACATCAACATCCCCAAAATGATTAAATAGAAGGGTATTATCCACAATATTCATGGTAGTTAGGCTGCAACCTTACTGTGTACAAAGACTTGCTATCTGTGCAGTGCTTGCTCCTCTATCATATTAAAGGACCTATAGTCAACTTTTTCTTGAATAAAGGATGCTAGTCTAAAAGACTAGAATGTAAACAAAGTGTCGGTCCGATAACGGCCAAAATGATTATTTTATCATTATTTTACGCTTTTTGTGGTCATTTTTGAATAGAAACACATGTATGAAGCTTATTTTTTATAAAATATTTTCGAAACATTATTTTTATTTTAGCATCCGTTTTTCAAGAAAAAGTTGTAATATTAACAATATTAAGGCAGAGCAAGCACTAGTCTGCATACTGTAGCAAGTCAGAGTAACACTGCAACCTAACTACCATGAATATTGTGGATAATACCCTTCTATTTAATAATTTTGGGGATGTTGATGTTGTCATCTGCCCATTTGTCAATTTGGTAAAAATAAATTGGTTGAATAGAACTCATATTTTGGGACCATCGCTCCATTGTTCACAATGGTTTGTAATGCTGGCTGCTACCCCAGGAAGTCATGTGATCCAAGAGGCCACGGTGTGAATATGGTCTATAGAGAGTGTCTTCTCAATCCGGTAAGCATTTCATTTTTTTTTTCTTCCCCGGAGCGGTGGCGGGCCCCCTCCCCCCAGGCCCTAATGAGACTGCATTGGTTGCTTCCCCTATAGCTCCGCCCCTGGCACAACTATACAAAGTAAGTCCTAATCCAGAAAAGGCAGAGAAGAGCCTTTCCTTTAAACTATCACTCACCAGGAAAGCATTGCATGCAGATGCCCGTCGTGTAAAAAAAAGAAAGAAAAAAAAAGAGAATGATAGAAAGATAGAAATAAAATGATTCAAACAACAGTGTTTGTTTGCAAAGAGTCCATTATTTTTTATTTCATTTTTTTTTTCTTTTCCTTGTGTTCATGTACGGTCGGTCCCTTTTCGCCAGCACGGTCATCTAAGAAGCATGGACACACACAACGACACCACACAGCTTCACACACCAGAGCCTGAGCAATTTCAGGTGGCAATTCTCTTTATCTCCGTCGGGATGGGGGGAGGGGGGGAGTCCGATCATCAGTTTCTGTACGTTTAGGTCAAGTGAACAACAAACCTAATGTACACAGAATGCTCTCTTCAATAAAGTTGTTGTATTTTAGTGACGCTGACATCGGCACATAAGAATTATATATATATATTTAATTCATATATATAATTTATATATATATATATATAGATTTGTGATTCTATATCAACAATTCATCATAGTGATTTTTAAGTTTCATTTTTTTAACCTTGGTTTTTCACGTTGTAAAATCGGACAAACTGTCGGTAGCAACGCCTCGTTTCGGACATGTTTCTTTTTTTAATACAAGGAACGCACGCGCACGTACACGCACGGAGGCATACGACACACATGCATGCATAGATGCGCTCGCTCGAGTGTACCCACACACACGCACACACACACACACACACACACACACACACACACACACACACACACACACACACACACACACACACACACACACACACACACACACACACACACACACGCACGCACACGCACAATTGCACATGCACACGCATTTGCATTACTACACTTGTGAGGACAACAACATTTTAGATAACCAATTTTATCACTGCTTTTTTTACACTTTCTTTTTGTTGTTTCCCTTTTTAACTCTTAACTCTTTTTAACTCTTTTAACTCTAGCCCCGAAGCCGCCCACCTACAAGCTCACAACGTGTAGTAGATCAGATTTATTTCGGTGGGCAACACCTGTGCACAACTATACAATGTATAAAACAGACATAACTCCAAATGTAACCCCTAAAACAACAACTATAAAAGATTTCCTCTTGTGAGGACCAAGAAAATGTGTCCTTACAATGTGTATTTGTCTATAATTGTGGGGACATTTGGCCATCCCATCCCAAGCGGTGCTGATTTTGTCGACTAAAACTATGACAAAAAATTTTTATTTCACTGATGAAAACTAAAAGAAAACGTTAGGGATTCATTTTATGTTTGGTTGCTCTCAGGTGTTGCGTGCTGAAAATAGCAGATCTATAAGCTCACAACGCGTCGCAGCAACCAAGTGTAAAATCAGTCATTACGATGCCATCAAGGCCTGCCAAAATACATTTTAGTTGACTAAATCAACTGTAGATTTAGTCGCCTAAAAACGTATGATATTTAGTTGAATAAAATTAGACTAAAACTTTTCAGGTGACTAAATTATGAAACTAAATGATATTTTATTCAAAAGACTATGACTAAAACTAAATCAAAATGTGCTGTCAAAAACAACATTGATCCCAAGTATAGTAAAACAAGTGCACACGCACGCACGCACGCACGCACGCACGCACACGCACGCACACGCACACGCGCACGCACGCACACACACACACACACACACACACACACACGGTCAGCCAGCAAACGGAGAAGAGGCAGGTCTGTACATAATATGTATGATCCTTTGATCCGCAGCTTTTAAGTACATCTTTTTGCACCCAGTCGGAAAAAAACACACCACAAAAGCAAAAAATAAGTTATAAACAAAGGAGAGGGAGTCACCTGGTCAGTGTAAACTTCTACAGAATCACCTTCAGCACACACAACGTCCCTTTAATACCTCCATAGGGCTGTGGTCCCCCGAGGTGTCAACGTTTGGCACAATGTCAGCTCTCTCTCTCTCTCTCTCTCTGTGCTGTACAGTGCAACGGTTCCCAACCCATGTCGAAAGTGGGCCCCCTAAAAATAATTGGCAAAACACTATGTTCCTAATGATAATATAACAATGCCATGGTATTTCTTTTTTATTTTTGTCTTTGAAACCCTGAAACGTTGAGTTTTTAATCGGCACACAGATAAAACCGCAACTTGTGTTACGTTTAGTTCCGTAATCCAGTGGTTCTCACAATGGATTCCAGGGACTCTGTGGGTTCCTTTAGGAGGGTTTAAATTGACCCATACAAGTCTGTAACTCTGACAGTGTGCAAATGGAACCAGTTCCATTTGTACACTGTCAGAGTCAAGGGGAAACCTTCAAATTCAAAAGATTGAGAAACACTGCCGTAATCAATTCAAGCTGGAAAACACGAAAAGATCAATTGATCTCCTAAATAAACGCGCTCCGAAAAGTGCAACGCGGACGGCCCATCACCCATCCGACCAATTGACGTGTGGTCGAATGGGCGCGCCGTGAACGCCTTTATGAGATTTTCAAGTAGGGGCCCTGATCGGGATAAGGTTGGGAGCCGCCGTTACAGTGCATTGTACAGTAACAATGGTTGCTTTTCTTTTTTTTTTTGATTTTTTTTAGATTTTTGTTACAACTGACTAGTTTCTTATGCAGTGACAATGACAATGAGAAACCTCCAAAAGGTGTTGCGGTCAGACAGGCCGGGGCTGTCGAAAAAATAAAACAAAACACGCAGGTTCAACCCCTTTCCAGAGTCAGAGAGTGTGCTTTGAACGCACGTACGTACGTACGTACATACGTACAGTACCGTACGATACGTTGTACTTTTTAGGTCATTATAGGCAGTGAAAAAGCACTTGTCGAGGACTGGGAGGCTCTTGTCGCTGCCGGCGTCGAACCACTTACGAGAGTTCTGATAGTTTATGTCCACAAACAAATCCACAATATGGCGAAGAAGAAAAACAGACACAAAATACTGAAATAGCGTCTCTCTCTCTCTTTCTCTCCAGATGTGGGAAAAAAAGGGGTTTTGAAGAAGGACCAGGTGTCCGCTCATCGATACATCTAGGATTGTCTGTTCGGATTTCCACGTCGCTCTGCTTGTTGTATTGTTGCTTAATGATACGTTTAACTCGTATGTACCATGTGCACGAGATGTAACAATAAGTGTACAACCTTGAACCTTTTGAACCTTACTCGTTCCAGTCATTCATTATCCATCTCACGGTTTCCACGGACAATCTTTGCAAGTATCACCCGCCAAAGAAATAAAGCAAAAAGTAGTATAATATACAGTACTGTACAATCGCCTCCGAACTGTACACCGAACATGACGTACAATTTCAAAGTGAGAAGTTTAGAAAAAGTACAAATACAAAAGAAAGGGATAAATAACAAACAGAAAACAAACAAAGAAAACAAAACCCAACTAAAAGAAACTAGAAAGGTGGAGGGATTGTCTTTTTTTTTAGAGAGGACATCCCAAGAAAACGAAAGCTAGAAGCCTTTAGTGGCCGTGAGGTCAGTGCAACGGAAAAAAAACGTAAGTAGAGCAATGAAAGAGATGCTACGTTTGCCACTAAAATAGTAAAACATCGACTCCCATCGACGTGGTATCATCATCTCCTTTCCTATGTGCTTCTAAGTCTTCCTTGGACTTTCTGGAGTATCCTTTACCTCATTTCTTTAAAGGACAACTCCTAGGCTCATTTTCCTACTTAGAGCCTATATTGATCCAAAATGACTGTCCATGGGGTCTATTAGGCAGAAATGCCCCTGTTGTCCAGTTTCCCCAGCAGAACCCAGCAGCTCTCATAGCATAGAGTGGAGCCTATAAGCCTATCACTTTTACTCTATTTGTTTGTGGTCAAAATGTAATTTCTTTTTTTCATCAATCTGTTACTATTTGTCATTATAAACACATCCATGCCTTGGTTGTCCCACACAAGCCGCACCAATCTCATAAATCATGTTTTGGGGTGAGCATTCAGCACAACTGCCAATCAAAGTGACTGTACTGCATGGCCAATCACAGGGAATATTTTCCGGGACTTGGTAAAACATATAAAAGCATAACATCTGTTTAGCAGAGTGTGATGGCTTTTGTGGGACAATGATGGCATGGATGTGTTTATAATGACAACTAGTAACACATTCATGAAAAATAAAAACACTTTTGACCGCAACAAATAGTGTAAAAGCGATAGGCTTATTAATAGGCTCCACTCTAAGCTATGAAAGCTGCGGCGTTCTGCTGGGGAAACTGGACAACCAGGGGCATTTCTGCCTAATAGACCCCATGGACAGTCTTTTTGGATCAATATAAGTAGGAAAATGAGCCTAGAAGTGATTTAGGGAGGAGTTGTCCTTTAAGGGTGATTCACCCTTAGGTGAGCAGCGGCGCCACGACTCCAAAAACCTACAACGTGTCACGCATGCAGCAGGGCTTTCAAGCTTTCCACACCTCCACTCCACTCTGGGAAGGTCGATAGCCACTTCCACCTCCAGCCCATGCAGTAATAGCTCTCTCTCTCTCTCTCTCTCTCGCTCTCTCTCTCTCTCTCTCTCTCATCCCCCATCGTCAGCATTACCTCTTCACCTCCCACCTCATCCTCCTCTTCTCAAGGCCCCTCTTCATCTCTCCTTAGAGAGAGAGAGATGGACAAGCAGTTCATTTTTTTAATGCACGACATATCTGGAACAAACGGGTCTGCTACAACTCTGTTATTTGAAATCACAGCGAACAATATGCTGCCATTTGAATATTCCTTTACTTATTACTTCTGCACTGTCATTTTACTCTATGATCTTTCTTTTCTCATTTCCCTTTTTACTTCCGTTGGTATTGTATTCAAATGGCCTTTTATATTGTGCGTCTTGCTCTGTGTTCTGAATAGGCATTGGCTGTTAGGAGATAGGCGCCGTACTGAATTCAAATGTCCTGCTATAACGTGTTTCTTTTACTTAGGAGCACTTCCTCCACCGAATAGACAGAAATGGTGCCATCTATTAATGCAGTGGTTCTCAACCTGTGGTTCGGGACCCCCAGGGGGGTCCCCAAATTATTTTGGGGGGGTCCCCAGATGATTAACCACAGTAAACAACAGTAAACAAACCAACATAAAGTTCAAGTGTATAGAGGGTTTATGCACATTTCTAAAGAAACAATTTAAGGACTTTGTAATATCTCTAAATGACAAATTAAACATTGGCCAAATTATCAAATATTAGAGGCAGAAATTGTCTACATGCGTTGCAAGGCGTTGTGAGCATGTAGATGTGCTATTTTCACAATAGAACCATGTTATACAAAATGTTATTCCTCAACTCTTAGTGCTCGTCAGGGTGGGGGGGGGGGGGGGGTCCCCAGTTAAAATATGGTTCTTTTGGGGGTTGTGGCCTGAAAAGGTTGAGAACCACTGTATTAATGAGCACTAGTGAGGACCAATTATACGAAGATGAGGTCGAGAATTGGCGATCTGCTCTTTTCAGGTTGTTGAAACGTGCCGTCCAAAAACACTCGCCTTGCCTTCAAATGCACTCTGTCCTTACTGCACCCCCCACCCAGGGGCGTCACACCAAATTCTGGGCCCTGGGTGCAAGGATTCACTGCGGGCCCCCCATGAATGTTAACTATTGAAAAATAGCAGATATACAAGCTCACAGCGCGGCACCGAGTGCCGCGCTGCGAGCTTGTAGATCTGCTATTTTTGAAAAATCGTGAAAATGTGTGCCAAGAAACCTATGTTTCCATGTCAGTGATGCTCAAACCTTTTCATGTGAAGGACCCCCAAAAGGATATGAATTTGGCCACGGACCCCATCTCAAAATATTTAGTTCCAGGGACCCCCCCCCCCCCCCCCCCCCCGGAAGCAAAATTTGAGTTACAAATGTTCGCTTAAAAATATATATATTCAAAGATTTGCACACATTTTCACGACTTTTCAAAAAATAGCAGATCCACAAGCTTGCAGCGCGCTGTGAGCTTGTATATCTGCTATTTTTCAATAGCTAAAGTTACTAGGGCCCCTCCACCTTGGGCCCTAGTAACTCAGTCCCACTTTCCTACCCCTTGTGACGCCCCTGCTCCCATCCGATGCCTCTCATCCAAACCGCTCGCTCCATTGAAATCTGAACCAAAACTAATCGGCGGACGCCAAAATAACAAAACAAAAAAACTTGGTCATGCACATGCGCCACCCCACCCCACATCTTGTCTCTCTCTCTCTCTCTCTCTCCGGCCCCCAAAACCCCCCGTTCTAAAAACGCTCCAGTTTCGATGCTGTCGGCTACATCTTCGTCTTAACCCCGCCTTGCTGGCTGCAAGCTGTGGATCACCTGCTAAAAACACTAAACTAAATAAAACGCCTCACCTCACCTCCTCGCCATGCACACTCACAAGAAACACACTGCCTCTTACCCCTCCCCACCATCATCATCACCATCATTGTGTAGACCAGTGGGTTCCCCAAAAGTGTGGTCCGGGGGACCCCCAGGAGTCCCTCGGGGGGGTCCCCTTCGCACAATCATCGTGTAACTCGGAGAGTGTACAAACGGAAACCAAAACGGACCCTAACGGTTCCGTTCGCACGCTCTCTGAGTTATGAGGGGAGGGGGGGGGGGGGGTTCGTGGTGGGTGGGTTGTGGGAGGTCTGTTAGACCCAGGAGTCGGGCGAGGCTGGATAGTGGCTGGTCTCGTAGTTCAGTTCGCTGTACGGCCGCGACGCCGAGTAGAAGTCCACGTAGTTGCCGGTGGACTTGAGGCCCAGGTGCATGCGCAGGTCCTCGCGCGGGTCCCGCTGTGGCGGGGGCCCCGAGGAGGCCTGGACGGGGACCTGGGGCTGGGCCTGGGCCTGGGCCTGGGGGACCTGCTGCTGCTGCCCAGGGGAGGAGGAGGAGGACGGGGGGAGGGGAGGAGGTCCCGCCGCGGCCAGCGGCGCCGGCTCCTCGTAGTAAGAGGAGGCCTCGTCGAAGCTGCGGCTCTGGCTGTGCGGGGGCGGCGGCAGCTGGTGGGCCTGTTCAGAGGGCAGAGAATGTTAGAGAGGCAGCTAGGGGCTGACATTTTTAAAAGGGCACTTTTAGAGAAAATACCGAAAATAATTTCGGTGCTTGATACCACACTGAACTAAGCATGGATTTCTACACAGAGAGGGCAATTCTTATTCTTTCAACATAAGATGCTGAATTTAAGGGTGCCCCTTTCCATTTCGTTCACCATAGTAAAAACTGCATTCATGGTCTGGAGAGGGAACTTTTTTACAGACGGATAAAAGGGCAGGGGCTCAAGCCTTTGATGTCTATGTGTGCACATGCCTGGGCCTGTTGGCGGATGGGATGGTCCACTTTTCGAAATTGGTGCTAATCTGGGGCACTCCAATACTAAGTGAAGGCCAAACCGCACCTATGCAATTAGTCACAAGTCCTGGCAACAGTTTTAAGGCCATGTCACACCAATGCAACTGCCATTAGGAATACTGGTTGCGAGTAGTTGCAAGTACAGTAGTTGAAAGTTGCAAGGAGTTGTGTCGCGAATCATAGCAGATCTACAATCTGTGAGCTTGTAGATCTGCTATTTCTGGCAAAGAGATTCTGTGAAGACAATCAAAGGGCATTTTTGGCTTCAACTGACACGCAAGTGACGCAACATTGAAGCAGAATGCGAATGCAAGCCGTTAATTTGATAGATAGGTATAGGTAGGTACTAGGTAGGTAAGGATACCGTTATTATCCCAAGGCGGAAAATCAGTCACCCGAGGACCCCAGGACAATGGACCCCAGTGTAAACGAGCCATAGTGCTTTCCTGGGTTTAAATCCTATTAGTAGACCTTGTCTCTGAACTGCCCTGCCTCCAAGATAGCGCCGCCCATGGCTGCTGTGGTGACTACGCAAAAATGTAGTATGCCAAAGCAAATTCCTATGTGTATTACACAATGGTTAATAAAGTACCGTATTTTCCGGACTATAAGGCGCACTTAAAAGCCTTTAATTTTCTCAAAAAACTACAGTGCGCCTTATAGTCCAGTGCGCCTTATATATGGATCATTCATTGACATTGACATTCCCTTTAGCACAGCTCCATCTGTTGGATGCATAACACAACGGTAGCGTCTATTATGTGCGCCTTATAGTCCGGTGCGCCTTATAGTCCGGAAAATACGGTAATCTGAATCTGAATCTGAATCTTTTTCCTATGCAAACTGCAAATAAATTATTCAATATTCAATCAATAGCATGTAGTTGACGGAAGCTTTATTAGAACAACATATTTGTGCCAGCGGGTCGTTTTCAAAGACATGTCTCTCCAGACATGACGTCATGTCCCGCTGCAGTCAATAGGAGAATGGATCAGGCAAACAGCATTATTGATGTACGATTCTCTCAACCACTTGGGAATGGATTCCCTACCTGCTGGTGGGGGGCGGCAGGCTGGGGGAAGGAGGGAGGGGGAGGGTAGGGGTCATAGTCTTTTAGGAGCATCGACGGGCTGTCCTGCTGGGGCTGGGGGGGCACCACACAGGGCTGGGTGGAGACCTGGGTGGTGTTGACAGTGGGGGGGAAGAGGCGAGAGAGAGAGGGAGAGAGAGGGAGAGAGAGAGAGAGAGAGAGAGAGAGAGAGAGAGAGAGTGGAGTGTGACGAAGTGAGGCGAGAGAGAGGGGAAGTGGGAGGATGGAGAGACAAGAGGGGGAAGGAGATGGAGGTATGGAGGCGGAGAGGAGAGGAAAAGTGAGGAGGTGGAAGAGAAGAGGAGAAGGTGGGGGCTTCAGAACAGGAGGAAAGGCTTGTAGAGCAGTGGTTCTCAAAGTGGGGTCCGGGGACCCCCGCGGGGTCCTTGAGGGGGTTCCAGGGCAGTGGTGGAAAAAGTACTCACATTCTTTACTTAAGTAAAAGTATCAATACTGCAATGTAGAAAGAAGTACTCTGTTACAAGTAAAAGTCCGGAATTGAGGGAGACCCATAACTGTCAAGATATGACAGTTATATTTCAGGGCTAATTCTGGGGGTGCATGGCACAAAATACATGAATACATGAGAACCACTGTGGGAATCAGGGGGGGGAGACAGATACATGCTGGGGGTCGTCTGTTGTATTTCATGCAAGGCAGGCCAATTCATCTGAAAAGCCTGACTAAAGCGCAGAGCACGATAACCAAACAAATGTGGATTTTAAAATAGTTCTAACTGAAGTGACTGGCTGCGTGCACAGCACGGAACAAACATACCGGTAAGCCCAACTAATAGCCATAAACAATATCGTCTTCTTCGCTTTAATGGGATATTTCACTTTCAAAAAAACTTTTGGTCATTTTATCATCTAATCAGGCTTTTATGAACACCCTGAACAGTTTTTAATTCTTTGGGAAAATGGGAAAAAAAAATACAATGATAAATTATTAAAAAGACTGATAACATTTACATCAAATATCTAAATATTGAATGAAGCAAATTAAAAACTGTTCAGGCAGTTCATAAAAGCCTGATTAGATGATAAAATGACGAAAAGTGAAATATCCCTTTAAGCGCGATTTCATGAACGATAGAACCACCGACAGCCCTTCAAGGATCCGTCAGAAGGACATCTGGTCTCATTCACCTCGGAAAGTGTTGTTATGGACGGAGGTGAGGAGACTATTATGAACATTAAAGCTACTGTAGCTGGTTCTGGTCTTTTCTGTATAATCTAAACTTGATTTAGTCAGTCTTGACAGCCTGTCACCAACTGCAGTGTCACCCACACCCAGACCCACACCCACACACCCACACCCACACCCACACCCACACACACACACACACGTACGCAGCCCAGTCTGTGCGGTGTTATTAAAGCGTTAAGCGTGCACATCTAACAACGTGATACATCTTCATTTATTTTCCCGAACCGATTATTTGGGGTGGCAGTGTAGGTTGCTATGGTTACCTGCTCTCTGTTCTAAGTTCATTGTTTGCCCAAGCTGTGCACCCAAGACGAATATATTTTTGAACACATTTTTTGAGCAGCACCAATACTGCAATATAGAAATACTCTGTTAGTAAAAGTCCAAAGTTCAAAATTCACTCAAGTAAAAGTACAAAATGTATTGTCATCGAAATATACTTAAAATACAAAAGTAAAAGTACAAAAATGTTTGAAAATAGCAGATCTACAAGCTCACAACAAGTCACAAAGCGACGCGTTGTGAGCTTGTAGATCGGCTATTTTCAAATTGCCAAGGTATAGAATAGGGCTAAAGTGGTTAATGTATGTTTTATAATATAATGATTTATATCTACAAAGTAACTAGTAATTAAAGTTTTCAAATGAATGTAGTGGAATAAAAAGTACAATATTTGGATCCGAGATGTAGTGGAGTAGAAGTAAAAGTATTGGAAATTGGAAATACGCAAGTAAATGTACTTAGTAACTTCACACCACCGCTCGAGCAGAGATTCTGCAAGCGTGTCTTATCAACGCGAACCACCTTGTGTCACCACGTGTGTCCGTGGGCGCGTGCTTGTGTGTGTGTGTGCGTGAGCTTATTTCTATTGCAAACACCATTGTCCACACTAATAACAATAATTGTTACTTCAGATCAAAAAGTGAGATAAAAAATATGTCCATGCAAAACTGCCTGATGTCTAGTATTTAAAGGGGTAGTTCACCCGAGAAGTTACTTTATTTCTATTGTTTACCTAGGTGACACCTTTGTGACACGAGTGGTTAGTCAATCGATTTAGTCGATTATTAATATTGTGTAACGTGTTCATGTTGATTCATTGATATAATGATCGACACAACGCACATCTTGATTATTCGATCAGTCGCAAAAGTAATCGAATAAATTTGCTAAAACAAAACAATAGATCACCTGAATCTTCTTTCTTTCAATCCATCCCACGACCTCACTCTGTCTCTCTCTGTCTCTCTGTCTCTCTGTCTCTCTCTCTCTCTCTCTCTCTGTCTCTCTCTCTCTCTCTCTTTCTCACAGTATCTCACCTGGTTGGGCTTCATATCGTCACTTCCTGTCAAGTAAGAGTTGCGAAACAGCGTAGAGGTTCCACATGACACTGAAACAGAGAAAAAACACAAAGTGAAACAACATTGCGAGGCGTTGTGAGCTTGTAGATCTGCTATTTTCGGTTTGGTGTAGAGGGGCAAAAGAGCAGATTAAGTACAGAGTGATAGGTGAAGTTTATTAAGTTTTGACGGTTCAAGTGGTTAAATATCTGAAAAGACAAATTGACGTGAATCCAAAATACACTGATGATTGTGCTGTCAAGCGATGAAACGATAAGGTTGTGGGGGTCCCTGCTTCATCTCTCTCTCAACTAAGGGGTCATTGGCCTGAAAACGTTGAAGACCCCTGGTCTACTCTACTGCTGCCAAGATTCAGAGAGTTTTCACTAACCTAAAATCATAGAATATTATTCTTCACAACGATCCACGCACCGATCGCTTTAAAACAGCTAGATTTTCGGACGAAAAACTATTGCGCCATCGCGGTAATCCGTCCCATAGTTATGGGGAGTTGTATGAGCTCGGTTTAGCTTTTGTTTCCGGTGATTGCGATCACATGATTCCCTGCTTGGGCGAGAGCCTCGGAAACAATTGGTGACTCATAGGTTGGCGAAGAGCACTATCTAGCGTCAAAATAACTACACGCGTCATTACACAACATTGGCAGTAAACGTATGAAATAGTGAGAATAGCAGTGGCCAAAAGTATAAGACTGTGGTTGTTGGTTAGCATTGTCGCCTCACAGCTAGAAGGTCCTGGGTTCGATTCCCGCCGGGGGACGCTGTGGGCGCTGGGCGCGTGTTCCCTCCTCCGCGTCATCAGCGCCCACACCCTAGGTGAGGTTGGCGATAGTGCCTTTCTGTGCGGAGTTTGCATGTTCTCCCCATGTGTCCTAGGGTAGATACCCTCAAAAACATGCAGTAATCCTGGTCTTTATACTGCCCTACAAAGGCAGAGTGCAGTAACTACGCTTTCGGACACACCGACTTATTTGTGTCGCCCAAAGGTCAAATTAGCCATTTTTTGGTGAAATTCAGGAACGTAGTATACTGCCTCCCCCTGGCCCGCGCTACAGTACGTCCAAATCGGGGAAATCCCCAATGTCAGGTGAAAAGAAGCAACTTGGACTCCTCATGCATAGAAGGGAGCATGAGGTCAGTCCGTTGTCTCCCCAGGCGCGGCAGAGGGAGAGCAGAGCCCAGGATTACATAGGCAATTGGCACTGGGTGAAAATGGGTTACAAAATCGTGGGATAAAAATTATAAAAAAAATGTGGTTGTACTGGGCAGCTCCCAGGTTTTAATGTGTGTGTGTGTGTGTGTGTGTGTGTGTGTGTGTGTGTGTGTGTGTGTGTGTGTGTGTGTGTGTGTGAGTATGAAACGGCATTGCTTAAACATATCCAACTCTGGTTAACCAAATTGTCATTGATTCAGGGATACATTTAGGTACAATCAGCCCTATGGTTTAGAACAGTGCTCACACTTTTCCATGTCCAATATGGTTTAGAATGAGATGTCAAAAATGTGTTTTTAAAGCTGGTCAGTGGTTTTGTCGTTAGAGTGTCTGCCCTGAGCTTGGGAGGTCAGGTTCGACTCCCCCCCCGGGTTGGACCAAAGATTATACAACAGGTAGCCTCGGAAACCTAGGCTTTTATTTTAGTGATAGGAAGAAAAATAAAAGCCTGGGGTAACCTTCTGCAATTTCTGGCATAGGAAGTTGGAGGCGGGCCATGGCACAGATCGTGAACCAATAGGATCCACCGGCTGTTTTTTTAGCCGGTGAATCCGCCCCCCTCTAGACCAAAATCAGCCTGTGTTAGGGAAGGCTATACAACAGGTAGTTCCGACAAAGCAATCTGATAGGTTGAAATAGCTACCTACCCGTGATGATAACGAGCATTACGGGTAGGTAGCTATATTTCATAGTAAGCGCTGCTTACGGAACTCTGCTCCACCTCGTTTCTGCAGCAACGCTGTCGTGCCGACATTCACGGTAACGCACACCCTCTTGTGTAATGTTGCTTAACTGTAAAATGGGCTTAGAACAAGGACGTGTAACTGTTACACGCTGAGGAAGGCCTGTTGGGCCTAAACGTCCATTTGTTTGCGGCTGCCGGGGTGAAAAACCTTCAATAAAACATGAAAAATGCATTGAGTGCTGGCGTCCTTGTTCTAAAGTTCATTGTTTGCCCAAGCTGTGCACCCAAGACGAATATATTTTTGAACAAATTTTTTGAAGTAGTGCTCCTCTTTTCTCTTCCTGAAGTAACTATACAATGGGACATACAACATTAAAGGGTTGGATTTGGGTTATACATACTAGCACAGGGGTCTTCAACGCTTTCAGGCCAAGGACCCCTTAGTTGAGAGAGAGATGAAGCAGGGACCCCCCACAACCTTTTCATAGATTCCATATAGTTTCATTGTTTGACAGCAGGATCATCAGTGTATTTTGGATTCGTGTCAATTTGTGTTTTCAGATATTTAACCACTTGCAGTGTCAATGCTTCTCCCCTCTACACCAAACCTCTTTGCCGAAAATAGCCGATCTACAAGCTCACAACGCCTCGCAGCACGAGGCGTTGTGAGCTTGTATATACAGTATCTGCTATTTTTGGCTAAAGTTCTCAGAATCTGGTTAAGAATCTGGCTAAATTGGAGATTTTATTTTTTTCTTTCTATCACACAAAGATTTGGAGGACCCCCTGGAGTAACTCTGAGGACCTCCTAGGGGTCCCGGACCCCCTGTTGAAGACCTCTGTACTACTCTGTCCAGGGGGTGTACTTGTACATCAAGCTGCCTCACGCTATAGAAACAGGAGACAGGCTCCTGCCCTATGGGGCACATGGCTCGTCGAGGCTCTCTCACTTACTTCAAGACTATCTATGTCGTTACTGTGTACACCACTGACCATTTCTCTCTGGGGAATATGCAAGAAACAAAGGGTTTTGATCCCCTCTGGCTTGAACAACAGAGTCTCCTGAACCCCTAATTAGTGTCAGAGTGTAAGACACATGCATGGGCTATTGTTAGTCTGTGTGTAATCACTGCATGTAATGAGAGAGAGAGAGAGAATAGGAAGAAAGGATGAGAGAGAGAGAGAGGGAGGGAGAGGGGGGAGATAGAGAGACACAATACAGGGACAGAGAGAGAGAAGGCAAATAGAGCAGGGGTGGGCAACTGTGATGATGGAAAGGGACACACTATTTCCACACTCTCTCCAGAGGGCCACATTGCATATTGCTACGTGTGTACATCCTACTTTGGCATTCTAGTAAAGTCATTCAAAAGAAGCAAAAATAGCCGATCTGTAAGTAGATCTGCTATTTTTGCTTCTTTTGAATTGGAATCCTGAATAATTTTTTGTTATTTTTTAATTGGAATCCTAAAATGTAACATTGTGATTTAATTTCAAATGTATTTAGTTATACTCATGTTAACTTTATGAACGTGAATACAAATATGTTGGGCATAAAAAACACTAACATATAACTAGTCATTGAGCTACTAATTTAAGCGGGTCATGTTTGCATGTTTGTAATTGTAACAGCTGAAATCAATCAATATATCAGTATTCCAATATCAACCAGCGGGCCACATTAGGTGAAGGTGGGGGCCGCATGTGGCTCGCAGGCCACCAGTTGCCCATGTATAAAATTAGTGGGAGAAATATGTGAAAAAAGTGTCTGCAGAAAGCGTGAAAATTTGCACCTTGATGTATTTTTGTGCGCTGAATTAAAAACTTGGCGGATCCAAGCACTTTTCCCATAGGATCTGGTGGCTCTAATTCACTTACCATACAAGGAAAAAAGACCCCCCAAAAAATCTTCTTTAAGTAGCATGTGAGGAGTCTATCGAGGGGTTTGCCATGATTCTGAATCTATTGCAAGCATGTGTTTTGCACGAAAAACATGGCTTAGTGATGAGTCATCACTTTTCACAGTTTTTTAGGGTCCATTTTTAGCCCAAGGAATGTTTTTCGTGCAAAACAAATGCTTGCAATGGACTGTCCAAACTGTCAAATATTAAGTAAGCAAGAGGCAAACAATGTGAAAATAGCCGATCTAATTCTCAAAACGCCTTGCGTTGCGAGGCGTTGTGAGCATGTTGATCTGCTATTTTCACAATATTTATATGCGGAACCGAGTCACATTAAATGTAATACCTACAATTCCAATTGTTTGTCAGGGTGGGGGTCCCCA
>NC_137828.1:21114705-21154705 GCF_963921795.1 Nannobrachium achirus | reverse complement strand
CCAACCTGCTCATCGGGAGTAGGGTTCAGCGTCTTGTTCAAGGACACTTCGACACTAGCCTCGGGATCCAGGCATTTCAAGAAGAAAAGCCTGGGTAAAGCCCCCCGTAACTGTGGTTCAGCCCATCAGGCTGTATATCCTCGCTGTCGAGCGGAAACCTCGTATCTCCAAGTTTCAAATTTGTACGTTCTTTCGTTAAGTAAAGCTCGGCTTCATTGTACAAGGCGGTCGCACAAAAGTAGTGAAAACAGCAGATCGTCTGTTTTCACAAGTTTAAATCATTTCTAAAATGATAAATGGAAAACGAACGGTTTTGGACATACAGGGTTTTCACCCGACTACGACGATATATCTGTATATTACAAACACATCCCCCCTCCTCCTCCACTGCACGAGAGGCATCAAACAGGTCGTTGTCTTTGATGCTTTCATTGAGAGAGATGACTAATGAATGACACTTTTATGGTCCCAATCAATTACCTCAGTTCATAACCCCTTTGAAGTTCAAAGGGAGCAATTAAGAGCTAAGGCAGCTCCTAAAAAAACAGAGACCAGTGAACAACTTCTATTGGCCTCTGAGATCCAGCGGCTCGTATCCCTGTCCTTCTGGGTCATAAAATGTCTGGGCTCGACCAGCCTACTTCGACACTAACTCTGGGGGAGCCCAGGATCGAACTGGGAACCTTCCGGTTGCCAAGCGGCCGCTCTACCTCCTGAGCCACTGCCGCCTCAAGGATGAGTAAGCAGGAGACGACAGTACTGTCTATAGGGCTGTTTTTATGGACATTGACTCTCGTCGTTTCCTGATTGCTTTGAAAAGTTCAGAGCCTTCAAGGGGCAATTTAGAAAGAGGAAAGATGGCGGAAAGGAGACCAAAAAGGTGGCCTTTGAGATAATAAAAACCTAATTATAAACTGGAGGAGTGCTCCTCCTATGCCTCATGAAAAGCCTTTCAGACTAAATTAAATGTTAGAAAGAAAGAAATACAAATAAATAAATAAAACAAAAGGTTGCGGAACCCTTGTTGAATGACCATGCTCTAAAGTGTGGCCAGCTTGTTGAATGACCATGCTCTAAAGTGTGGACAGCTCCCTTTGACACTGTCCTCGCTGTCTATCAATCCATCTCTCTCTCTCTCTCTCTCTCTCTCTCTCTCTCTCTCTCTCTCTCTCTCTCTCTCTCTCCATTCTTTGCAGCCGTGACCACACCCACCAGCTAATCCTATTACTCTCTCTCCATTTGTTGTACCTCTCCCATCTTTGCCTTCCCCAGCTCTCTCTCTCTCTCTCTCTCTCTCTCTCTCCCTCTCCCTCCCTCTCTCCATCCCTCTCTCTCTCCTTCCTCTCTGTGTGTCTCTCTCTCTCTCTCTCTATGTCTTTGTTCCATCTCTAAGGGGCTGAATGGCAGTTAGCATATGCAGAGTCTAGATACCATGGTGTGTGTGTGTGTGTGTGTGTGTGTGTGTGTGTGTGTGTGTGTGTGTGTGTGTGTGTGTGTGTGTGTGTGTGTGTGTGTGTGTGTGTGTGTGCGCACGCGCGCGTGTGTGCGCGCGCACGTGTGTGCCCGCGCATTTTGCTTGCAAGTGCACTGAGACAGTCTGCAAAATGAGGCGAGGAGACCCTCCTTTGTGTGTGTGTGTGTGTGTGTGTGTGTGTGTGGGTGTGGGTGCGTGCGTGCGCGTTCTATAATCTCAAAGCTTCTCATGTTCAATGTCGCTGTTCAAAGTCAAATGAGCATCCCTTCCCTCCGTCAATCCTTTATTCTTCTTCCCTCAATCCCTCCCTTCTCCTTTCTCTGGCTTCCTGTTTCCCTTTGTTTCACACGTACAGATGTGCCATTTCCATTGGTGTAAAGTAACTAAGTAGATTTACTTAAGTACAATTTTGAGGTATTTGTACTTTACTTGAGTATTTCCAATTGCCAATACTTTTACTTCTACTCCACTGCATGTCGGACCCAAATATTGTACTTTTACTCCACTACAATTATTTGAAAACTTTAGTTACTAGTTACTTTGCAGGAATAAATGATTATATTATAAAACATACATTAATCCACTTTAGCTCTATTTTATACCCTAGGGCTAGGCCATTTGAAAATAGCCGATCTACAAGCTCACAACGGGTCGCATCGCAACGCGTTGTGAGCTTGTAGATCTGCTATTTTCAAACATTGTGTACTTTTATTTTTGGTACTTTAAGTATATTTTGATGCCAATACACGCACACGCACACACGCACACACACACACACACACACACACACACACACACACACACACACACACACACACACACACACACACACACACACACACAGCTCGCTGAGTGCCAGACTCAGCTAAGCCAGCGGGGAGGAAAAGTACTTTTCCGGCCCATCAGCCTGCTAAGCTCAGCATAGAGAAATCACCGCTGAAGGCTCCGGCTATAGCACTCGTGCTAACGGCTAATGCTAATTCATCCCTGGCACGGCGTGGGACCCCACGGGCCGGAGCTAAAGGCCAACTTTAATCGCAGCATGAGGGCCCATGGGTGGGTGAGCGATGATATGGCAGGATGCTAACTGCAGCCTAGCGTGCTGTGAAGACTCAGGGGGCTACTAATGGCCGATGGATCCCCAGCCGAGACACTATTACTGTACACACCTTTTTGGAGTTGCGCTAACCGCTCCTACATCTGGCTTTGTGTGTATGTCCGTATGTCCATCCGTATGTAGCGAGACATTAATGAAATTAACTCATAATTGCGAACGTAGGTCGCAAGTTTACTATGAAAACCGGCACATCTTGTCCGTGTATCTCTGTCTGTCTGTCTGTCTGTACGTCACGCCTGACACTGTGGTTCTATGGGTTTGTCTGTGGTTCTATGGGTTTGTCGCCCTGACATCATGCTCTGATGTCACTGTGATATCAGAGATCTGGCTTGATGTCCCTTTTATGCCCATACATGGAGATCGCTGATGTCATCACGAGTCACACAATTACGTCCTTGTCCGTTTTATACTCTATATGGAGATCCCTGTCCCGATGTCATCAATATAAGCGCATATCTGGGAATGCCCATATTTGGTAATGCCCATATATGGGCATGTTCTGACATCACATTAATGACTATCATGCAGGGGTCTCCATGTATGGGTAACTGGTCCGAAATACATCACTGTCCAGATGGCCAAGAATTGGCGCCCTGAGGTGTCTTACTAGTAATAATAGTTCCGATTTATATGGCGCTTTTCTAAATACCCAAAGTCACATTTACACAAGGAAAAGGAGGAACCAACTCAAGGGCCCCCGAGAAGCACTGCAATAAATGACCCTCACCTGAGAGCTTGTTTAATAATAATAATAATAATAACTTGCATTTATATAGCGCCTTTCATAAACCCAAGGCGCTTTACAAAACTATACAAACAACTAAACAAAAACTAAGTGCCATAAGCCTGAGTGAATAGGTGTCTCTTCAATGCAGCCTTAAAAGAGTTCAGTGTTGGAGCATGGCGAATGTCCAATGGTAGAGAGTGAGTTCCACAGGGTGGGGGCTGCCACACTGAAGGCTCTGTCGCCTAAGGTTCGCTTGTTTGCTCTGGGGACAGAGAGGAGGTCCAAAGTCTGCAGACCGCAGAGTCCGCGACAGAGTAGGTTTATCATGGAGGAGGTCTGAGAGGTAATGTGGAGCCAGGGGGTGTTTGGGAAGGTCCTTGGGGAGGAGGTCCTAACAGGAAATACTCACCTCAGTGGTTTTTTGGATGAGGATAGTCTTGCGTGGCCAGAGTGACTGTTGACTACCGCGATTTGCAAATGCTCCCCTCATACAGTCAGGGGCAATGTAAGTCTTACGATGAGTATGAGATAAAGCGGATGTGATGCATCCGCTTTACCGTTCCCTTGGTGCAGTAGCGATAACAAGTCCTACTGGAAGCGTTATGTCTTGTTTCAATATTTTTTTGGGGGGTGTTATTTCGTGTTTCTCTGGTATTGTTGGTGTTACCTCCATGATATTTTCAAATGTTTTCTTAAACTATAACAAGAATATGCTGCTCGAATGACTCTGTCTGTCCTAGTGTGTTTCTGTTACAGTATGTTTCTAATGGGACTACAGTTCCGTGCAGCAGTGAATACTTCTGATACTCGCCGTTCGGGAGCTGTCGTTCCAGACTCTATATAGCATTCGGAGATTGTGGAATAGTTGTCTGGCTACGCGAGACTAGGGTGAGGAGGTCCTGACAGGAAACACTCACCTGAGCGGTTATTTGGGGAGGTCCTCACAGGAGAGACGGAGGGTGTGCGGGATGAGGAGTATGGCCTCTGGCAGTCTCTCTCTATCGTGGAGGCAGACCCCACAAAGTGGTACTGGGAGTAGCCGTCCTGCAAAACAAACACACATCACACATCATCATCATCGTCATCATCAGGTCTCTTGCTGGGTGGCGGCACATGCGTAGAGCCAATCAGCTTCACCAGTGCTAGGGGCTCGGCCAGTGACAAGCCCATTCCAAATTTCGGTGCAGGTTTTTGGTGCAAGTCCTTGGTCCACACGTTTCCCAAAGACTGGGTCAGGACCCGTGTTCGGGTCACCTGCCATTTTTGTGGGTCACAAGTAATTATCCCTTTATTATTATTATTATTTTATTTTTTAAAGTTTTTAAAATATTTTTAGAAATGAAGGTGTTCCAATTCCATGGATAAATAAAAGAATATAGTGAAAATAGCCCATCTATGAAGCTATGGTATGGCTTTCAAGTTTGTACGCACGCACGCACGCACGCACGCACACATGATGCCCTGTGCAGACACTAAATGTGTGGATAATAATAGGAATAAAAAATTACTGCAAATGCATTCATCTACATACAAATAAAACTAAAACAATTATAATAATAATAGCGATAACTAACAACTCCTCCACAGGCATAATAATTACTGGGAAGGCATCGCCTTTGTGACTGTATTAGTTTAGCAGCAATTGGAGAAAAGCCCTCTTCATGAAAAATGGATTACAGGAGTTCAACAAGCGTCACCGGGCTGGAACCCAATTCAATTTAGCATTAAGATAATTGGAATCCTCTGAAAGCCACGCATCATGAGCAAAATGATAACCAAGTGATAATGGAGACATATTCCACAGACACTGTCTGAGGGACTGACTTTGAATACACAGCAGAGGTGAATTATCTATTGGGCCGGGTACTCTCCATGGGTGTCATTTGGGACATCACGGGATGGCAATTGCCACTCCCTAGTGTTCACATTTAACCAAAAATTCAATTATTTTATGCATATCGTCGTTGTCGGGTGGAAACCTTGTATGTCCAAAACCATTTGTTTTTATCATTTAAAAAAAATAACTAAACTAGTGAAAACAGACGATCTACAAGCACACAACACCTCACACCGCGAGGGTTGTGTGCTTGTAGATCTGCTGTTTTTAAACTTGGAGATAAAAGGTTTCTGCCCGACAGTGACGGTATTGTACCATTCATTTATTAACCACTTTCAGCGTGACATCCCTATTTTGGGGATGTCATTATAGGCGAAGATCTTCAAACATTTTCTCTTTTCGTTACCAAGCAAATAGTGGTAGGCATCTGGTTCTCTCTCTCTCTCTCTCTCTCTCTCTCTCTCTCTCTCTCTCTCTCTCTCTCACGCACACAATTTATAATGAAATAGCGTCATCGTTATTGTTTAGCACTTTGTCAAACACATTTAACAACTTCAAACCTACTATCCCTATTCTAGGTGGGAACATTTGCCAACAGCGCATGCACGTTAATTCTATGTAATGGAGAAATCAAAATACTAATTTTCCCCACATGGACATACACACAAAGTCAAGTATTGGAGCAGTTAGCACCGCTCAAAATTAATTTGTCATTGTCAGGGTCCGCTCCTCAGGATCGTGGACTTTGCCTGTACTTATTCGTTTTGGGACTTTATTTGTATTCCTGTAATGGTTTTGGGTCTTCTAGTTCTGTATAGTGTGTTGCCTTGGTGTTCTGTATTTTGTTCTGTAGTATTGTGTTCATGTGTTCTTAGTTGCAGTTTGAGTTTTACTTTACACCTTAATTTTGTAGTATTGCTCCCAGTGTTTCCTGTCTGTCTAGTTTCTGTTACCTGCCTTGTCTCACCAGTGATTAGCCTATATTTTGCACCTGTGTCTAGTTAGTCCATGTCTATATATATATATATATATATATATATAATGCCCCTGTGTTGTCAGTTCCTTGTCAGTTTGTTGTCGTATTTGATGTGGTAAGACCTGTGATCCTTGACCTTGTCCTTATTTCTAGCCCTTAGTTTTCCCAGTATAGGTTTCCTTGTTCCTTGTTTTCCCTCGTTGTTAATAAAAAGGAAAAAAAACCTTGTATCTAATACTTTGCCTGAGTCTGTTGTTGTGCATTTGAGTCCTACAACTCCGTTTCCACACCTTGACAGTCATGGTCCACCAATGGGTTCCGGTCCACAGTTTGGGAATCGCTGTTATAAGCATGTGTCAAAATGTATACAGTATGTGTGTATTTTACCCTGCCTTTATTAGACTTGCTCGCCCTTTCTCGTCCCTCTAACCACCTCTTCCCAAGAAGGCTCAAAGAAGGAGAAGACACCCACCCGGAAGTTGGCACACCACGGTCCATGCGCCATGACACTTTTGGGTGGCGGAAGTGGCACCGCTAATGTTATTCACCGAACCTCCGGTGCCACTTCCGCCACCCAAAGTGTCATGGCGGATGGCCATGGAGCCTAAAGTGACGTCGGTGTCCATTCCTTCTTTGATCTTCCTTGCCTCTTCCCTATTTCTCCCTTTCTCTTCCCATCTCTCTCTCTCTCTCTCTCTCTCTCTCTCTCTCTCTCTCTCTCTCTCTCTCTCTCTGCCAGAAGGTTGCCAGGCAACCTGTACCTGTTGCATTGGGCGTCATTGAACAGTGTGTTGAAGGTCATGAGACTGCCCCCCCCCCCCCTCTCCTAACTGAGACATTAAAGAAGGTTCTTTAGCATGAGAGCTGCTGCCAGACAGCAATTAAAGTGAAAACTTTGAAAAGGTTACTGTTATTTTAAGATATTTCTGTCTCTCTCTGAGTGTCTCTCTCTCTCTCTCTCTCTCTCTCTCTCTCTCTCTCTTTCTCTCTGTTGAGCCTTCTCGAATCTTTTATATTAAAATCAACACCATCCTGTGAGCATATACTCAGAACCTGGAGACCAGCAAATACAGACTAAAGATGACCAAGTCAGCCGCATACATAGGGTGAGCAATTAACAAGTCACTAGTTACATGTATTTAAATGAATGATAAATCATTGATATAAACATTAACACAATTACTGCCTTTTAATCTGAAGGTTGCTAGGTGCCTTGGTGCCGCGTCGTTTCCTCCGTCGGCCGCCGCTATTATTTTGAAGGGCCGGAAGGGGGTTGTTTTTGTTTTTTTGGATTATCACTTGACGGCAACGATTACGTCATCTAGTCACATGACAGTGTGAGCCCAGAAGAGAAACATGGCTGTGCCCAGCCGTGTGTATTGTTTACATTAGACCTGGCTCAAAATGGCTCAAAATGTCTCTTTTGGAGTAAATGAAGTCTCTTTATGGGCCTCTCAATGGATTTACTATGGAGGACGTTCACTTTGCGTGCACGCCCGACGTGCGTTGTAAACAAATCGCGGACATTACCGATGCGGGCGGGTGCGGATCGACGTACAGTAAGTAATAATAACTTTACTGTATATACAGTAAGATCCTCACCGTCAACGGCGCCATGGTGTTAACCCTTTCAATGGCGGTGAGGACTGTCAAGGGCAGCAGAACAGTTAAACAGAAAAGGAGACAGAATTCCACCCTGGCTGGCGCCATTGGTCACATGAAAGGGATGCTGAATTCCCCCGTCATTGTCTGGTGGTGAGTATACCTGAACACCAAGATTCTGACTAAAGTGGCGTTTCCATAAAGCAGGGGTGGGCAACTTTGATGATGGCGAGGGCCACTATATTTCCACCTTCACTCAAGAGGGCCACATTACATATTGCTACGTCCTACTTTGCCATTCTAGTATCTCATACAAAAGAGCATGCGTTTTGCACTTGTAGATCAGCTATTTTTGCTTCTTTTGAATTGGAATCCTGAATTATTTTTTGTTGTTTTTGAATTGGAATCCTGAAATGTAACATTTTGATCTAATTTCAAATGCATTTAGTTATATACTCATGTTAACTTAAAAAAAATACATTTTAATATTACTATACTAGTCATTAACTCATTTAGTGCCTATCCCGAACAAGTTCGGCTTTTCTTCGGCATGTTTTATTATTATTTTTTTTTTTACTCATCCTGAGCTGCTTGGACCAACGTGGGTGGTCCTGGCTCGTCCAGCGCTGATTTATTCCATTGAAAATGGTTTAAAATAAAGTTTAGACCCCCCCCAATGTTCACTGAATGTTCACTGTCGGCGGCGCGACGTATTCCAGTGTGCCTATCCCGAACTAGTCCGGCTTTTTTAATAAAATGAATAAAATAATCAGAGGCCGCACCAAGCCTGGCTCTAAATTTAAAATCTAGGCCGCCGACCGAAAGCCCTTTCCACCGGCCCGTAATCGGGCAACGCCGCCGCATCGCGCCGCCGAATCCAATACAAAGTCACATCTTTAGAGAGCATTTTCTCTGAACTGTGTTCTAATCTTAGCTTGAACGTTTTATTTACGGCTTAAATCACCGAATATCTATCTTCTAAATGAGCTATCAGCCTATAGCTATCTGTAGCCATTTCATCCGGGTCCTTCTCATCACAAGCACAAACATGTACACGCACGTCACTGCCAAGTGGGTCCCTGTCTGTTGCAGTGCTCGCCTATGGAGGACAGCCTGGCCACTCAACAGACTTTGACTTTGGCGCCCCCAAGTGGCACAGAAAGGGTTAAGCTACTAATATTGACTGAAGGAATTAAAGCAGGTCATGTTTAGAATTGTAACAGCTGAAATCAGTAATATATCAGTATTCCGGTATTAACCTGCGGGCCGCAATAAGTGAAGGTGGGGGCCGCATGTGGCCCCCGGGCCGCCAGTTGCCCATGTATGCCATAAAGCCTCTTAATGCGCATTAAGCCTTTTGCGCTTCAATCTTTTTATAGAAACACTTCAAAATTCGAATAAACTTTCATTATCCGCAAAAACCTTTATCCGCTTGGAGGAGGTGGATTTTGAAGCTTTATCGAATAAACTAAATGCGCATTAGAGAATGGATGCCAATAAATTATGACATTCTGGGTCCATATCGTCCTCCAACTTAACACTTTCCCTTGCCACTTAACGTCCATTGTATAGCGTTTATAGCCCACAAAACAAACCGGTTGTTTGTTACACACGGAGTGACACGGACCTTGTGTAAATTCCTCCCGTTTTCACCTCCCGGAGTCAAGCCATCCGTGGCTAACCCTTCCTCATCACACAGTGTTTCGTACCAAAAGTGGCTGATCTACAAGCTCATAGCAGCTCACATCCGCGTCTCCACGCCGCGTTGTGAGCTTGCAGATCGCCCACCTTCCAGAGGATGCTGAAACTTGCAGGATGAGTGTGCAGCGATCGAGTCACAGCAGTCAGACGTGCAGTGCTCGTCTCGGTTCGGTCTGAAAAAAATCAGCCCGATCAACTCGTGCGACTGTCGCTAATTCGAATGACACCCACAAATGGGTTTTCTGGGTTTTACAAATATTACACCAATGAAAATTATTAACAAGAGCTTATAACTAAACTAAACTGCATTGGATCCATTGGAACAGAGCGATGTTTTCCCCATTACATGAAAAGTAACAGTTTTGGACATTCCACCCAACAGCGACGCTATATTATTTGATAATATGAGAATTGATCACTCTCAGTGGATGTACTATAACTCTGGAAAGGACAGGGATCCATGGAATAGAAATGATACACACACACACACACACACACACACACACACACACACACACACACACACACACACACACACACACACACATAATGTACTGTATGTATCTTGCATCTTTCACGTGAGCATGTGTGTAAGCCACAGCATCTGTCTGACCCTGACCTTCATCTGTCGTTCGTGTGCGTGTGCGTGTGTGTGTGTGTGCGTGTGCGTGTGTGCGTGTGTGTAATAAAGTGTCCAGGCTGCATCATTTGTCAAGAAGTGAACCAGAGCAGCCCAGCAAGAATTACACAGAATATGACAAAGTGCAACAGTGTGAATGTACAGCATGACTTCCCCTGTGTGTGTCTGTGTGTGTGTGTGTGTGTGTGTGTGTGTGTGTGTGTGTGTGTGTGTGTGTGTGTGTGTGTGTGTGTGTGTGTGTGTGTGTGTGTGTGTGTGTGTGTGTGTGTGTTTGCGTTTGTATTACTGTACTTGCAAGTGCGAACTGTCCCCAGAAGGATAGTAGAATGCGATAAATTGTTGTTTTATGGTTCCAATGTTATAGGCTAAGAGTTTTGTCTGATAGTTTACATTAGCTGCATGCCTGGTGTCATGCACCAAAACATTGAAAATGTAATTTTGCATTACATGAGTAACCCTGTCATGAGTTGTCTTTTTTGTCGCCACTCCTTTAAGTAAAAGTATCAATACTGCAAGGTCGAAATAATCATACAAGTAAAAGCAGAACGTACTCATTATGCAGAATTCCATTTTAAGTTTTCAAATGTTATATTTTGAAAATAGCAGATCTATGTATAGGGCTGAAGTGTTTATGTATATGTTTTGTAGTATAATAATCAAAATCTACAAAGTATCTAGTAACTAAAGTTTTCAAATAAATGTGGTAAAAGTACAATATTTGGATCCGAGATGTAGTGGAGTAGAAGTAAAGGTATTGGAAATTGGAAAAACTCAAGTAAAGTACTAACCCTAACCCTAACCCTCAAAACTGTACTTAAGTACATTACTCAAGTACACAACGTATTTAGTTACTTTCCACCACTGGTCTGTACTTTATTTAAAGTAGAGTTAGAGTTATTCTCCCCCCCCCCCCCCCACAATATCCAGTGGATCAGAAATGATCTGCCTTTGACTTTAATTACCTAAAATATGACCGTTTATCCAAAAAAATAGCACATGTCCTTTACGTGCACATGTTCCTACGTGCACGGTGCACCTACGCACGCACACTAGTGTCTCAGCCACACAGTTGCTACCAGTGCATTTTAGATTTACCTCTGACTTCAAAGGAAAGAGTTCTCTGACAACATAAAGTGTTACTGCTCCCTGGAGGGATCAGTAACAGTGCAGGCTGTTAGAATGAAACATGGGGGCGTTAACAGCTAAGAGACACTCAGGAACTAAACATAAATAAAGATTCAATAAAACACTGACCTGCACCGCACTACTACTACAGTATCTGCACTGGATCTCTGAGTGACTGAACGTGTGCACACTCTATCACTCTGTACGTTTACAGCCATTGAATCGAGCATCGCATCATGCAGGTATAGTTCGGGAAGGCCGGGCATTCAAGCTATTCCCCATGCTTTACAGGTTAACGCTCGTTCCTAATGGTTCAATCTAGTAGTTGAATTGAATTGAAATTTTGTTCTTCACTATGTGAGCTAGTTAATTGTATGTCTTTCTGTGGAATGTATGTGTTAAACCTGTGTAAGTAAGTACAAGCACATTTTATTTATGTAGCACCTCTCACAGAGAGATCTCACAAAGTGCTGTACAGTATACATAATGTACAGTGAAAAGATAAACAACTAAAGCAAAACAAGGGTATTTAAGCAGACAAAGGCTACAATTCATCTCAGCAGGACATCAACACAAGCATGGAAATAAAATCACGTACCATCAACAAACGCCTGTTCAAATAGTAGCGTTTTGAGGTCCGTTTCAGGGGCAACGGCTTGAAAGGCCTTGTCACCTTTGGCTTTTTAAATCGGTGTTGGGAACCTTCAACAGACCCTGTTCAGCAGACATTAGGGCCCTTTCGGGCACTTAACGTGGGACCAACCCTGAAGCTTCGTACACACCGCCGGCGAATTGGCGAATAGCGAATTAGCGTATAATTCACCTTTTGTTTAAAACCTTATAAAGTCAATGGAAGCATCCACACCAAACGCGAATTTTAAAAAAGCGAAAAGGCGTCTGTTTTTTATTCGCCCTTGTGTCGAATTTAGCGAACATTCGCTGGTGAACTCCTCTCTCTTTCTGTATTAAATCAAGCTCACTCTATCCTACTTAAAGAAAGAGAGAGAGCATGGTCACCTTCTCTTTACATTGCTTTTCCGTGTCTCTCGTCTGTGTGGCTGCTTGGGAAAAGTACTCCAATGTCTACTGGTAAAAGCATGGTTTGTATGTTTTATTGTTATATCTGCAAAAAGACTAATGTTTTAAAATAAATCGCTGGGTATAAATACAATAAGATCCGAAATGTAGTGGAGTAGAAGGAAAGCACTGGGAATTGGAATCAAGTACAAATACCTACAAGTACAGGCTACTCAAGTAAATGTACTTTTAATTACTTTACACCACCGCTGCTGCGAGCTGCCTGTCTGCGGGGGTACGGAGTTGTGTGCGCCGGTGAAGACTTCTATTCTTCTTTTTCTTTTTATTATTTAATAGGCTAACAACCACGACCAGGTCATCATCACTTGAGGATGTTGTTTCCATTGTTTTATTTGTTTCCCCGTCCGTTCTCCTCTCTCCTCTCTCTCCTTTCTGATCCTTTCTCCTCCTGTGGCTACAGGCAGATATCACCCCTCGTATTTAGGCGAATTAAGCGAATATTATTTTTGGTGTATATGGAAAAAGGCGAATCGCGAATTCTTCGCCTTTTTGGTTCGCTTATTCACGTCGCTTTCGCTAATTCGCCGGTCTGGACAGAGCTTCAGCCTGACCATGCAGAGCTCTATACGTGAGCACCAGGACCTTGAACTGGACCCTGAATTTAACCAGTACAAGGAGGCCAGGAATGGAGCGATATTGCACCTTCTGCTGTACCCGGATTGTGTAGCTTATCGCCGTTGTCGGGTAATAACCTTGTATGTCCAAAACCATTTGTTTTGCATTCAGCATTTAAAAAATGATCTAAACTAGTGAAAATAGACGATCTATAAGCGCCTCGCGTGTGCTTGTAGATCTGCTATTTTCACTAGTTTTGTGCGACAGTCTTGCATGGTAAAGCAGGGCTTTACTTTACGAAAAGAAAACATGCAAAATGTGAAACTTGGAGATATGAGGTTCCTGCCCGACAGTGACGTTATGTTATGCCCTTGAAGGTGTTACTGTTATATCCATGTAATTTCTGCATCCTCGGCTCTGCTTCAGCAGGGCATTCGTGATATCAGATTCTCTACACAGGAGTCACACCGCCAAATGTAATGCAATATCATTACGATAAATGATTTATAAGTGTCTGAAATCTTTGAATCAATGTCGTTGTTGTCGGGTGGAAACCTTGTATGTCCAAAACCTTTCGTTTTGTATTCATCAATTTAAAAATGATAACATTTAAAATAGTGAAAAAACTGTAGCTGATCTACAACACACACACACACACACACACACACACACACACACACACACACACACACACACACACACACACACACACACACACACACACAGTTTATTGATATCTACAAAAATACAAGCATACACACAACATAACGTTGTTGTCGGGTCGAAACTTCCAAATGTCCAAAACCTAACCCTGTATTATCATTTTAAAAATTATTTAAACTAGTGAAAATAGCCGATCTCGCTTTGCGAGGCGTTGTGTGCTTGTAGATCTGCCGTTTCCACAAATATTGTGCGACAGTCTTGTATGATGAAGCAGGGCTTTACTTTGTGAAAAAACATACAAATGTGAAACTTTGAGATGCGAGGTTTCTGCCCGACAGTGGCGATAAATAGTGTTAAAGGACAACTCCTCCCTAAAACACTTCTAGGCTCATTTTCCTACTTATATTGATCCAAAAATACTGTCCATGGGGTCTATTAGGCAGAAATTCCCCTGTTGAAAACCCAGCAGCTGTCATAGCATAGAGTGGAGCTTATAAGCCTATCGCATTTACACTATTTGTTGTGGTCAAAAGTGCTTTTATTTTTCATGGATGTGGTACTAGTTGTCATTATAAACACATCCGTGTCATCGTTGTCCCACACAAGCCCTCACACTCTGCTAAACAGATGTTATTCTCTTATGTGTTTTGCCAAGTCCCGGAAAAGATGCCCTGTGATTGGCCAGTACAGTCACTTTGATTGGCACTTGTGCCTAATGCTCACCCCTAAACATTATTTATGAGATTGTGGTGGCTTGTGTGGGACAACCAAGGCATGGATGTGTTTGTAATGACAACTAGTAACACATTCATGAAAAAGAAAATCACTTCTGACCACCACAAATAGTGTAAAAGTGACAGGCTCCACTCTATGCTATGACAGCTGCTGGGTTCTGTTGGGGAATTTGGACAACAGGGGAATTTCTGCCTAATAGACCCCATGGACAGTCTTTTGGGATCAATATAAGTAGGAAAATGAGCCTAGAAGTGTTTTAGGGAGGAGTTGTCCTTTAATGCAATCAGATAGTGAGTCAGCTAGTTAAGTGTCCACCACATTGTTGCATCCACGCAGGTCATGTTAACAGTGTTAACAGTGGCAGACTAACACACTGCATTCCACTTCACCGGTATGAAAAGCAGTGTCTCCTCAGTATCAAGTGGTTACCAATGACAGCGGATTCTGAACAACACCGTCAGGTGGTATACAGACGTACCAATTGACTTCTCGTAGTTGTGGTAAAACGGATTCAACATCGGGTTGTAAATCAACGAGTTGTCGCACACAATTGTGGGTTAAAGACCTAGTGAAATGAAAACATATGTTTTTTCACACTTTTAGAGCTTATCAGTGGTAATCATATGGACATTAGATGCCAAAAAATAGAAAATATACAATCTTTGTGTATTTTTATATAAAAAGTCCCCAAATAGACCATTCTTAATTATTTCCTGTGAACAAAAACGTGCTGCGCGATGACATAGACAGGGTATCTTGAATATGAATGAACCTTGATTACATTCACCTGTTTGATTCCCGTTGCTGCTCATTCCTCCAAACACAGCTGATTTTAATTACAGAGCTACTCCGTTTTGAATCTCATTCAAGATGACGTCCAAACTATGTATTACTCGTTTAAACTTAATGAGCACAATAAAATAATGTATCTGTAAACATTATAGGTTAGAATAATAAGCAACTTGGTAACAAACACAAGTGTTTCGAGCGAAACACCTTCTTATTTAGGTCTGAAAGGAGGAACTCCTTCCTATGGGGAACCGTCAAATTGCGCAATAATACAGAAAGAATTTTACGTCAGCTCATGTAGGACAATGTCCCATTGGCCAGAGGGGATGTCAATCATGTCTCGGGGTGTTAGGTCCACCACCCCCTATAAAGCCTGTGACGTCCATCCGCCCAGTCTCTTAAGCGTCTCTGCTCTAGTATTCGAACAGAGGGCCTAGACCGGAAGGAGTTCCTCCTCTCAGACCTAAATAAACAGGTGTTTCGTTCTAAACGCTTGTGTTTATTATCGGTCTTCCAGTCGGAACTCCTTCCTATGGGGTACGTAAACTCCCATGCGACAAAGGCCAACATCTAACCACCCTCTAGGACTGCAACCAGGCCAGGCCCCCAACAGGGGAAGACCCAGTCCACAGACACCCAGACCCAAGGGGTCACAGGGGCAGAGGTGGAAAGGAAAAGCAAGAGCCCCTTTTTCCCAAGCACTAGGGAAAAGGAAGCCCCACAACCCCAGAACCTCAACAAGCAGGTTCTAGGGAAACCATCAAAAGACGAGGGACCTTCAGCAAGAACAAGGCCTTACTGAAGGACACCCCAAGGGGGAACAACAAGGGAACCCACCCTATAGCGAACCAAAGAGGGTTACCTGTTAATGAGCCAAAAGGGCGTGAGGCAAGGCTGGCAAGGCAGCAATGCCCAAACACTAGAAATTACCTTGTAAGTCAAGACTAACAGAGATAGTGACAAAGCCTGAATTAGCCAACACCAGGGAACTCTGGTTGCAAGTCAGTGGTTTAGCAAAGTGAGAGAAGAGGAGGCGAATGACCACCGTAGGGACTATGTGAAGTAATTTAGCAGAGACAATGGTAGCACCTGGAATGCTAAATGCTAAACCCGCTTGAGACAAGGAGGAAACCGCGTTTAAAAGAAAAACAAGGTTTTAATAAAAGGAGCACTTCGGGCAGGGCACAAATAACAATATAAACAAAGCTTGCACAGCAATCGACAGCAGCGTAATAAAAATTCACACACACACACACACACACACACACACACACACACACACACACACACACACACACACACACACACACACAAAAGTCCACTGTAGACAGGGAGGCCCGTGGTCCCCTGTGATCGCGCCGCCCTGAGCAGTCTTATTGGCGCCGTCCTTTCCCGTGACCCACGGGAAAGATGGGGTCTGAAGTGGTCGTCCTTCGGTCGAGCTCCTGAGCCGGAAGACCTGCTTGACGAAGCGGACGCATAGCCTCTGCTGCTCGAGGAAGATCAGTGTTTCTTGGGAACAGAAGGGGTGACCGGGGGGGGGGCACATGGGCCAGCTCGGCCCCGGTCCGTTCCTCCTCTTTCCTAGCCATGGCCGTGTCGTGCGCTAGGATGAGCTGAAGCGCTCCGGGTATCAGCTCCATCCCCGCGTGGGAGAGACCAAGGAAGAAGGTCTTGTCCGGGCCACTTCTCCTACAATCGATAAGGTCCAGCCATTGGCAGGCCTCCAGAGTCATGATGTGGTCCATGGCCCTGCCGGCCCAGGCCACAGAGTAGGAGGTAAGAAAGGACAAGAGATCCATGGTTGCCCGGAGCTCGGCCTGGATGTCGAGGTCGGGTGGAGGGTTAGGACCCTGTAGGAACTTCACATAGTCCGCCAGAAGCGCCACCGCGGTGAGGGCCCGGACCGAATGCCTCGAAGATCTATAGGACTCTCTGCAGGCCTTGGAGATCTGTCTCTGCTTGGGGTCCCTGAGGAGGGGGTGGATGCCCGTAAGGATGAACAGGCTCCTTGCACCCGGCTGCTGAGTCGCAAAGTGAGAATGGAGAGAGGCAGCCAGAGTGGGGTGGATGTGCGGACACCGCGGGATCCACATCTCCTGGGCCCCCTCGAACTCGGTTGTGAAACCAAGCAGAGCCGGGTCGTGGTGGGAGGCCCATGGGCCTTGGACCCAGCCCTGCAGCCCCGCACCGGCGGGGAGACGCAACATCTCCGCCGGCGGAGGAGAACCACGGTCCTCTCGACGGTCCGGCTGACCACCTTCAGGCTGCCCCCGCACAGGGACGGGGAGGCCCTGCAGCCTGGCGACGCTTTCCAGAAGGGCCCAGGGGTCCATAGCAAAGAGCGGGACGGCATCCTCCTGAGGAGCGGGCGAGGCCGTCTCCGGCGGCAAGTGAGGACCGTCTCCGTCCGGGAAGGCGAGTGCCTGTTGGTTCGACGGGGCGAGTCCCGCAGGCGCACCGCTGCCGCTTGGCGACGGGGCAGCGAAGCCCGCCTGCACGTCGGGAACCGAAGCCAATGAGCCAGGTCAGGCCAACTCCGGGGGGACAGACAGGCCTGCCGCGGATGTCCCGGGAGTGGCAGCGGGCCCCTCCTCCGCCTCCATGAGAAAGGCCATAGGAGACAGGGGAGTGACGGCGAGGGAAATGGTGTTGAGAAAGGGGGGAGGAGAGGCAGCCGCAAGGGACTCCAGCTCCGCATGGAGGTCGTCCGACGTCCGCCCAAACAGAGCGAGATGGCGCTCCTGGAAGTAGAGCTCGTCGTCCTCAACATCCTCCTCGTCTCCGCTTGAGGTCTCCGAAGCGAAGGAATCCGAGGCCTCGATGTCGGGTGGTGGAGCGGCAGCCGAGGCCTGGGCCAAAGGACCCGGTTGCTCGGAGTAGTCGGAGTCGAGGGGCTCCGCCGCGTGGAGGCCGGAGAGGAGGCAGGCTGTGTAATAACGGCCCTGCCTCTGCGATATCGACATGCCGCGGCAAAGCCCGCAGGGTGGGTTGTCTTTTAGGCTGTCGGCGACATGGTCCCATCCAAGGCATACGATGCACTGTCGGTGGGGGTCGTCTGCGTCGAGCTTCAGCTTGCATCCCTTGACGACGCAGTGTGGCAGGCTAGGAGTCGCCATTATAACGTCAGTCCTTGCCGCAAAGCTCTGTGGCTATAAGGCGGGGAGCAAAGAAGCAGGGGGTAAGCAAGCAGTAGTATACAGTATGGTAAACAAAGCTAAACAAACTAGCTATAACACAGTGGAAAGCGGAGCTAACAACAAGATAGCAACAACAAGGCAGCAGGCTAGAAGGCTAGCGGCTAAGGCTAGGCTAGGCTAGGTTAGCTAGTAGCTCGAGGGTTACCAAACAAAGAAAGATCGCTGGCAGCGAGAAACAGAGAAGAAAAGTGCCGAAGCCGTTGGACTCGTCGCCTTGGGCTATATTTCAGCACGTTTACAACCTCTCTGTGAAGAAGGTAAATGAAGAATTACTTACGTTGAATGAGGAGCTGTTAGAATCGCGTCTGAAGTGTAGAGCAGAAAAAGACGAAGAGACTGGGCGGATGGACGTCACAGGCTTTATAGGGGGTGGACCTAACACCCCGGGACGTGATTGACATCCCCTCTGGCCAATGCGACATTGTCCTACGGAAGCTGACGTAGATTTTTTTTCTGCACTATTGCGCAATCTGACGATTCCCCATAGGAAAGAGTTCCGACTGGAAGACCGATAATAAACATTCTGTAAAAGAGGCAGCCTGGTCGTGTATCTCTGCCTTGCTAATGATGGCTACAAAAAAAAAACATATAGTGTTTGTATTTGTTGAGGACATGTATTATTGTGTTACCTCTTGGTATGCTATGATGCATATCTGACAAAAAAAGTACTCAATCAATCAATAAATCAAATCAAAAGTGCAGTGCTCCTCAACAGAAGCGGCTCTGAGACAAAAAAAAGACAAACAAAAAAACCCCCAAAGAAACGGACGCAGAGAGCGCTGAAGTCGATGCTCGTTGATGGGAAGAGAAGTGTCTTAAGCATAGAGATGCATGACACTTCCCTCCTTCCCTTTCCACCAATTCAGCAGTCATTGCATTCAACTCTGGTCTAAATTATATGCCTGTCAGGATGGGAGGCTAACAGGATATTTGGTGTCAACATTCACTTACTAATATGCCATGCAGGGAAGCCATTTCAAGTCACTTACTAGGACTCTGCTCTCTTTGAGATAAAGTCAATAGAGTGAATTCTCAAACAGACCAATTTACACTCTGGGAAGTGAAGCTGCTTCGCAAATACAAGTGGGATTTGTAGGTAAGACTTCTGTCAGCCTTTTGAAATAGTTCATTGAGAGCATTATATGGCAGGCAGGCTATCCTACTGAATGTGTTATGAAGTGAAACTGGAATCGACCTAGCTAGCAGTGAACAGTCAAGGTGTGTATTGATATTATTATTCTGTTTGTTGCACTGGTTGTATTGTCCAGTTGTCAGAGTCTTTAATGGACCGCAACGGAAACAAGCCCATGCCTTTTTTGTGTCTCGTCCTCTTTCTTTCTTTCTTTCTTTCTTTCTTTCTTTCTTTCTTTCTTTCTTTTTTAGACATTTTACTGCTGTAAAATATTCAATCAATCAATCAATGGTCCTGAGTTAAGGGCCCCAAAAGGAGATTAAGGAAAGACGTTAGTTAGTGAAAGCAGTGGTTCTAACTTTTTCATGTCAAGGACTCTGAAATTGAAAGTAGCTTGTGGACCCTCATTTGAAAAGATATGCAGTGATTTTTCAAACATTTTAATTTCAGGAACCCCCAGTTTGACATGCATTAGGCTACGGACACCCATTTAATGGCATTTATATCTCTGGGACCGCAATTTATATAGTACAATCTGTTAATTTAGAGTGTACAAATGGAACAAAATCAATTGTACACAGGCTTGTAAGGGTCCATTTGGTGGGGACCCCCTGGAACTCCCTCAAGGACCCTTGGGGGTCCCTAGCCTCATAAACCAGCCTCCTCAGGAAAGCTGCATTTCATTTCCTCCTAGAAATTAAATCAGAATTTCAGGAGGAGGCTGGTTTACAAGGCTTGGGGCCAGTTGGGGGTCCCGGTCTGGATCCTACTTGGGAGCGTTTCGCTGTTTCTACGTGTCATCTTTTCGACACCCAAACCTAACCTTTACCCTATAACCTCCGTGGGGTGAGTCGCTAACCCTCCCGACGCTCCGTTGTCAAAATGATGGTTGTTCGAAAGAGCGAGATTTCCCCTCCCACTTTGAGAACCACAGAGTTAAAGCCTAAAAGCCCACGTGAACTCATCCAACTTTGATACATTTTCACACACAAGAAACTTTAATTCGAAACAAATCAAACTAGAAGCAATGCTCTTCCGAGCACAGGTCTCCTTCAGGTCAGGTATGTTATTGTGGCCTCCTGGTGGCGCGATAATAGGCCAATGTGAAAAGGATGCCATGTCTTCTGCCTGTAACAGCAATCATACGCTGCATTCATGATTTGAGGCATTTTGTTCCATAAATGTGTTTTGCTAAAGTTGATCTGCTGGTGGCGCTACAACAGGCCAATGTGAAAATGGTGGGATTTTTCTCAAGCTGGTGGGAATGTGCGTGCAAAATCTTATGGAAATCGCACACTGCGTTCATGATTGGAGGCATTTTGTTCAAAACGGACCAATCCTGCAAACTTTGGCACTTTGCTCTTTTTTGGGATAAGCATAATAATACGCTTAATATAAAATTATTCCTCAAAACTTCTGGCTTTAAAGGACCTACACCATGAATTTTCACTTTTTCTATTTTAAAACCTTTTTTTGGGGTCCTACTGGCACCTTCTATCCTCACAAAGTCCTATTTCTGTACATTGTGTCTTTCTCTGGTTTTGGGAAGACAGAGATGAAAAGCTTTCCACGGGTTCTCAGAACAGTGCTGTTCTGAGAGTTGATCCGTGTGACGTCACACGGATTCCCGTTTTTTTTTCAGAGTCAAAAAAAATAAATTTCAAAAAAAAAAAAAATCCAATTTTTTTTTTCAAAAATTTTTTTTTTTCAAAAAACTTTTTTTTTTCAAAAAACTTTTCTTTTTTTTCTAAAACATTTTTTTTACATAAATACAATGCAGGTGGGGTTGATTGTCTAATGTAGATTAACTTTCAGTAATGTCTGGTCTAGCAACGGTCGCCCTGTGTCATTTGACAGTAGGCCTATAACATACAACATAGGCCTACAGTAGGCTATAATCAGAGCTGCAACATTATCCTATTTTTGTATTGGCCCAATATTAACATTATTTGTTGTCAACGTGGGGTCCGGGGAGGAGTGAAGAGGAGGGGAGGGGGGAGGGGTGGAAAAACCCCACTAGATGCACCCCTGAGCAAACAGAGGCCGTTTTGGTATTGCAGCTGGAGAGCCTCATTATAGTAGAGCTAGAACAAACAAAAAGAATGGTCAGAGTGTTTGTTGAGGGTTAAAACCTGTCTAATGCCTCATTCACACTACAGATATATAGTTGAACGTTTTGCTTGGTAATTCAATGTAATCTCAATGGAAACCAGCTTTAAAGGCTGGGCGTGTCGGCTGTCCTTGGAATCCAGCCTTTAAAGCTGGTTTCCATTGAGATTACATTGAATTACCAAGCAAAACGTTCAACTATATATCTGTAGTGTGAATGAGGCATTAGACTCAATTTTGAGCATATATTTATACAAAAAATATAGTTTTAAAAGCATGGTGTAGGCCCTTTAAAGACGATGGTCTATTCTTAATATGTCATACTCAGGCTGACAGGTAAATACCTTTAACATGTAAATGAACATGAACATAAATTAAACTTTGTTTCCAGGTAGATTAGACTAAAATAAGTGTGCGAGCTCAAGTTTAAGGTCAGGTTGATTAGAAGTCTGCCACGGAGTGGGGATCCCACAGGGTTCGCTTTGTCTCGTAAACGGTCGATTAGATGTGATTAAAAAATAAACAACAAAGATCTATTGTGTCTCCAGGCCAGTGTGGAGACTGTAGAATGTGTCTCTAGTTTCAGCTAATTAGACACAAAGGGTGATTCTATCATGTACACTACAGTATGCATGTTTGAAGAGACATGCGTAATTGGTCATTTTGCGTTTGCGATCACGGACTGAACATTGCAAATTTGCCAGTGGTACAAAGTAACTAACTACATTTACTTAAGTGCTGTACTTCAATGTTGAGGTATTTGTACTTCACTTGAGTATTTCCAATACTTTTACTTCCTTCCTCTACATCTTGGATTCAAATATTGTACTTTTACTCCACTACATTTATTTGAAAACTTTAGTTACTAGTTACTTTGCAGGTGTAAATTATACCTTGGCTGTTTGAAAATAGACGATCTACAAGCTCACAGCGCGTCGCATCGCGACGCGTTGTGAGCTTGTAGATCTGCTATTTTCAAACATTTAGTACTTTTACTTTCGGTACTTTAAGTACACTTTGATACAAATACTTTCATACTTTTACTCAAGTAAATTTTTAATTCTGGACATTTACTTGTAACGGAGTACATCTACAGGGCAGTATTGATGCTTTTACTTAAGTACAAAATGTGAGCACTTTTTCCACCTCTGAAATTTTGGCAGGTTGACAAGCAGCCAGCAGGGATAAAGGCACTCAGACCCTGAATACTGCCTTGCCTCACAGGGCTGCAGGTCAGGCTCGGAGCTCCACAAAACGCCAATAAATCACACCCATTCTTATTGTTGTCGTCGCTGCCGGGAAGAAACCTTGTATCTCCACATTTCAGCTTTGTATGTATTTTCTCCCTCTGTAAATGGAAGCCCTACTTCTTCATACTAGTAGTAGTCACCCAAACGTTGAGAAAATAGGCGATTTACAGGCTCACAACGCGTTGCAACGTGTTGTGATATTTGCGCTATTTGTCACGCGTGAAGTATTCAAGGCTATTCGTACTGTGCTAAACATATTACATATAGCAACAGCTGCCATCCTCACTGCTAGCTGGTGTGTGTGTGTGTGTGTGTGTGTGTGTGTGTGTGTGTGTGTGTGTGTGTGTGTGTGTGTGTGTGTGCGTGCGTGCGTGTGTGTGTGCATGACCGCGGTTTGGTGACTATAGAGAATGATATTTATTGATCGTGTAAATATTTCTGCACAGCTCTAGTGACGCGCAGCAGAAAAACCCATTATCCTTTTGTTTGAAGGTAATAATAACTGACTTCAGGGTGAGCACGAACACGCGTGCGCACACACACGCACACACGTACGCACGTACGTACGCACGCACGCACGCACACACGCACACACACAAACACGCACACACACACACACACACACACACACACACACACACACACACACCAGCTGGCGGTGAACAAACATGATTAAAAAGAACAGTGTGTTTGAAGACCTGACACATCTAACTCCACTTCATTCCATGCCACGCAGTAGTGGACAGTAACAGTAAGGACGACTTCACCCATTTTCAACCTATGTTTATGTTCATATAATTGGTCCTCACTTAAAGTTATACTATGTAACTTTTTTTATAAAACATATCTTAAAATTGTCCTAACTATTAAATCCCTAAAGTTTTAGAACCCCCACTCTGTTAATTTCAGCTCCCAAAGCCTTTTCTTTATGTGTTCTACTGAGCCCTGGTGGCCGTGACCGGGGCTGTTTTTCCCGGCAAAATTACGTCATATGCATCATTCTGTACACGTGTCTCCCTACCGGCCAATCAAAGCCCAGATCATACACTGCTGAGCTCTTCAGGAAGTACACTGCAGTGTTTACACTGGGCTAGGAGTCTAGCATGTAACTCCCCAACCGAGGCTTGTAGAGGGACACGAAAGACCTCTATGGATAGGTCTCGGCGAGGCGAGGCGGACGCGGTGGTCTGAATGCCCGGTCCGCGGCGAAAAACGGCCGAAAAAAGCAGACGCGACCGCGGTTTGCTCTACTGCTACTGACCACTAGTTGAGCAACTTACACAGTATAGCTTTAATGCTCATTATAATTACGGTACCCTTTCTGTCTACTTGGTCTGTGTCTTAGATGAGAACAGTGACATCATCAATGGGGAAAGCCAAGCTAATGGAAACCGCAGGCTTTCAACATAGAGGTAACGACTACAGTAACCTTAATAGTCCATGGGTCTAACGAGATGTCGCTCTCGGAAAGGTGGCAAAGGTTTCTTAGCATTGTTAAGAAGCTCTATATCTGTAGATTATATTTCGGTATGATAACCCTTCCCGAGTCACAACTAAATTGGTGTCATCAACGCCCCCCACAAAACTATGGTTTAGTGATGAAAAGTGATGAGTCATCACTTTTCACAATTTTATTGGGCATTTTTAAGCCCAAGGAATGTTTTTGTGCAAAACACATGCTTGCAATGGATTCAGAATCATGAAAAACCCTTGGTTTGACATTTTTTTCCTGTATAGTAAAGTTAATGGGACACCAACTCTAGCAGCTGATAACACCAATTTAGCTGTGACTCAGGAAGGGTTATCATACCAAAATATAATCTACAGTCGATATAGAGTTTCTCAAAAATGCATAGTAACCTTTGCCACCTTTCCGAGAGCGACATCTCGTATGGCCCATGGACTATAAGTCTATTACATGAGAGTACCACATGAGAGTACACTTTTCCATTGCATCTTATGAGCGGTCGGGCTTCTTTTGAATCCAGCCTAGGTGTGCATAGGCCTACTGGCTCTTTATGAGCGTGACGTTGTTTGATAAAGGATCAGCTGGCTGCCAGACAACAGAAAAATGTGGATTGGCATTTTCATAAGGATCCACCAGAAGTCCTTTCATGTTCTGTTCTAAGGAAAGAAAACATCAAGAAGTTTCTTTTGGAATGACACCAGAGAAACTAAAACAAAAAAAGTCTTAAACAACCTTGAAAAAGTTATGAAGCTTCCCGCTTAACGTCATCCGGCCAAGAAGTGCTTTGTACGCATGGAAGATTATCCTCATAATTTCCGATTGACTACACTTTAAATAGAGGAGAATGACTGCAATGACTAGAGAAGCAGAGAGAAAGAGAGAGAGAGAGAGAGAGAGAGAGAGAGAGAGAGAGAGAGAGAGAGAGAGAGGGAGCAGGCGTGTCGTACCAAATTCTGGGCCCTGCCTGGGTACAAGGATTCACTGCATTATTTTGTGCTTTAACTATTGAAAAATAGCAGATATACAAGCTCACAGCGCGGCACTCGTAGATCTGCCATTTTTGAAAAGTCGTGAAAATTTGTACAAGTCTGTTTCTATGTCAGTGGTGCTCAAACCATTTCATGTGAAGGACCCCCAAAATGATATGTATTTGGCCACGGACCCCCATCTCAAAATATTTAGTTCCAGGGACCCCCCGAAGCAAAATTTGAGTTACAAATGTTCACTTAAAAAATACATATATTCAAAGAGCTGCACACATTTTCACGACTTTTCAAAAATCTACATCTACAAGCTCGCAGTGTGGCACTTGGTGCCGCGCTTTGAGCTTGTATATCTGCTATTTTTCAATAGCTAAAGTATAAAATAATTAAGTCCCCCTCCACCTTGGGCCCTAGTAACTCAGTCCCACTCCCCCCCCTTGTGACGCCCCTGAGAGGGAGAGAGAGAGATGCACGGGTCATTAGGATAGCGACACCATGCAGAGTAAGCAGTGGTGTAAAGTAACTAAGTACTTTTACTTAAGTACCATACTTAACCCTTTGCCGTCCGAAATAGAATGGTGGTTGGTAGATTAGCCGTGAAATTTCTATTATTTTATTGTGATCTGAGACATAATATTATGTTTATAAACATGAGCCCGCTGCCCCTCCTTCTTGGACAGCGCCGTTGTGGGTAGGAGGAAGGAAGGCTGAAGAAGGAGAGGCCATGAGAGTCACTTCTGTTTCATGTCAGAGCAGCCACGAGCCACCGATGGACGAGCGGTGACTAGGGAAGGTTAGACGATCGCCGATTTTCGGATCAAAATCATTTATTCCGGTTTTAATGACAAAGTCCGGGAAAGTACGGCGCGGCTGAGACTCCTTGCTGGGATGTGCGATATACTACGGTTTTAACATTAAGGGGCTCCCCGTGGCTTACAAAGTGTTAAAGGGGCACTCCACCGCTTTTCAACCTGTGTTCATATAATTGGTCCTCACTCAAAAATAGCTTTTTTTTCTTTTTTCTCCTCAAAGGAGGGCTGTGGGCAGGTCAGAAACCTATCGTCTTGTGACATCATCGATTGCCAATCCAGCTTATAGAAACTGCAAGCTTTCTATTCCTGAAAAGTTGCAATTTTAAAGTGGAAGCCATTGTTCTCGCGATAATAAAAATCTAAATATTTTTTTCCAAAATATTGATTACATTTTTTTGGGGGGAAAATGATGATATCACAAGACGATGGATTCGGAACTCCCCACAGCTCTCCTAGGAGACTTGGACTGAGTAGACAAAAATGTTGATATTTTATCATGAACATTAGTGAGGACCTATTATATGAAGACAGGTTGAAAAGTGGTGAACTACTCCTTTAAGTACAATTTTGAGGTCATTACAAACACATCCATGCCTTGGTTGTCCCATACAAGCCACCACAATCTAATAAATAATGTTTTGGGGTGAGCATTTGGCACAACTGCCAATCAAAGTGACTGCACTGGCCAATCACAGGGCTTCTTTTCCGGGACTCGGCAAACACATAAAAGCCTAACATCTGTTTAGCAGAGTGTGATGGTTGTATGGGACAACGATGGCATGGATGTGTTTGTGATAACAACTACTAACTAATTCATGAAAAATAAAAACTCTTTTGACCACAACAAATAGTGTAAAAGCGATAGGCTTATAGGCTCCACTCTAAGCTATGAAAGCTGCGGCGTTCTGCTGGGGAAACTGGACAACAGGGGCATTTCTGCCTAATAGACCCCATGGACAGTCTTTTTGGATCAATATAAGTAGGAAAATGAGCCTAGAAGTGATTTAGGGAGGAGTTGTCCTTTAAGGGGAGACCTTGACATTTTAAATTTTGAAAAACACTGATGTAGGGGAGTGTAGGGGACCCCAAAATAATCATATTTTAAATGGGGACCCCCCCCACACACTCACACACACACTGACGAGCACTAAGAGTTGAGGAATTACATTTTGTACAGCACGGTTCTATTGTGAAAATAGCAGATCTATTTGTGGGCATGTATATCGGCTATTTTCACAATTTCTGCCTCTAATATTTGACAAGTTGGCCAATGTTTAATTTGTCATTTTAGAGGTATCAAAAAGACCTTAAATTGTCACTTTGGAAATATGCATATACCCTTTATACACTTAAACTTTATGTTGGTTTGTTTACTGTTGAGTGAGAAAACAATTCATTTAACACTTCCGCCGCCTAACCCGGCTGGCGTTGCCATGGTAACCAGGTAAACAGCCGCTTGCTGCGGGTGCTTGTGAAGGACGCTGGTGCATACGTCATGACTAGGGGTGTAACGATATAGTAACTGTATCGAAATATCGTTTTTAACTTAAAAAATCGAAGTATATCGAAATGAAAACAGCTAAAATCGAATCGTGTCGTTTTATTTTGTATCGTATTGAATCGGCAGTGCAAAGAATCGATTGTATCGATACTACCTACTTGTGCATTGTATTTAGCATTTTTAAGAAGAAAAAATTAAAAGGAAGGGTTAAATTGTTTTTTTTTTCATATAGCTACAATGGTCTATCGATAAATGTGTGTAATCTCTGGGTTCATGTCTTTTGTCAAGGTGCAGGTTTGTCGATATACAATGTCCATGTATTTGGCAGATAATCACTGTGTTTACTTATTTATATCCATAATAATCCATGTTTCCCTTAAAAACCTGCTCTATCCACACCTTTCACACAGATTCAATGTCTTTGCTAAATAGTTACTATATCGATTTTAAATAATTAAATCGAATCGTATCGTATCACCATGAATGAACCAATATTGTCCATGTATCGTATCGTCAACCATGTATCGTGATATGTATCGAATCGCTATTAAAATGTATCGTTACACCCCTAGTCATGACGCAACGCGCCCAGAAGCAACGTGGAGCGTCGCTCCATTGACTCCTATTCTATTCTGTAACATAAACACGGCTGTATCTCTGAATAAGGTGCAAATAACGCCAAAAAGGCAGAGCGACGCTCTTTTTCACGGCTACACTCAATCGTGATGGTCGGCCCCGGTTAGGATTTTAGTTTCGCAACCGTTTGTAAACAAACTGACCTCGCCTTCCTGTTATCGTCAGATTAAACACACACATGCACACAGGGCTCTTCAAAATAAAACGACTATAGCGCATTGCAGCGGAAGTGGTTTACTGGGGTCACTTAAAAATCGCCCATTCATTTTCCCCATAGACTTTTACAAAAATATTTATAACAATTATGTTAAGCCTCGAACAAAGCCATCCAGGAAGGCAGTGAATCATGACCATACAACCTTTGATCCTATGTGAAAACATATTTTAATATTACATTATTTGATATACTACATTTAATAAATACCCTTTGTTTATTTTCAAAACGTTCTTTTCATAGAAACAAATGTCTCATGTTCATGATTCACTGCCATCCTGGATGGCTTGGTTCGAGGCTTAACATAATTGTTATAAATATTTTTGTAAAAGTCTATGGGGAAAATGAATGGGCGAGTTAATCATCTTGGGCCCCCCCAAAATAATTTGGGGACAACCCTGAATTGGCTGTCATGCACCCAGCTGTACCTTCTTGTAGAGGGCGCGCAGGTCTCTGTACTGCCACATGCCGCTGAGGACCTGAGAGGCTGCCTTCACCACCTTGGCTGAGTGTCTGCAGGGAAGGAGGCAAGGAAAGGAAGGAAACACAGAGAAGGGGGGGGGGGGGGGGGGGAGGGGGTTGGAGAGAGAGAGAGAGAGAGAGAGATTAACTTATTTCTCTTGGACCCCCATGTGAACCTTCTCAGTAGTAGCCTGATTTCAGACTCTGCGCTGCAGCTTGAGTCTGACATTGTCCCATTGACAAGAGATTTCAAAGGGGAGGGGATTTGAAATTTGAAATTCCCAATCACAATAGATCTGGTGGGAGGGGCTGTGTTTGACTTGTGTGTACACAAAAACATCCCCCCCTCCCCCTCTCCTCTATGACAGGCATCAAAGAGGTTGTTGTCTTTGGAGTTCAAAGGGAGCAATTAAGAGCTTTGGCTGAGCTCCCCCTCCCTCCACTGTTTCTGTTGATTTTCAAAAGTTAGACCCACCCCCTCCTCCGAGGCTCCGACTCGCATTGGCTTGGTTCTGCCTAAACCAGAGAAACTTTAGCGTCATATGACAAGTTTTGACAACAACAGACCAAGAGAACCAGTCTGCTCAGAGAGTATCTATGGGCTGGAGCCAGGCAATCTCAGTGGTGTAAAGTAATTACTGTAAGTACATTTACTCAAGTATTATTAAGTTATACCATGTAACTTTTTTTATAAAACAAATCTTAAAATTGTCCTAACTGTTAAATCGCTAAAGTTTTAGAACCCCCACTCCGTTATTTCAGCTTCTAAAGCCTTCTCTTTATATGTTTTCTATGAGCCGTGTGGGGGGGAGAATTTCACGGCAAAATGACGTCATCTGCATCATCTGTATACGTTGTGTATACGTTGGCCAATCATATCGCGGATCATAAACACATGGTACACTACCGGCCAATCACAGGCGTATCTGCAGTATCTTCAGGAAATAGCTTGCTTCGCTTGCTTCAACAGCTTTGTTTACACTGGTCTAGAAGTCTAGCATGTAACTCCCCAACCGCTGCTCGTAGATGGACACGAGAGACCTCTATGGATGCGTCTCGGCGAGGCGAGGCGGACGCGGTGGTCTGAAGGCCCGGTCCGCGGCGAAAAACGTCAGAAAAAAGCAGACGCGACCGCGGTTTGCTATACTGCTACAGACCACTAGTTGAGCAACTTACACAGTATAGCTTTAAGTGCCATTTTAGGTACAATTTATTTGATTTAAAATATTATTGCAAAACATGTAGCCTACTAACTATCCCTATTTTAGACGCAGACTGGTCTGCAATTCTCACTATTTCACTTGTTTTTAAAGCCACAGTATGCAATCCTGGCCTGTGGTTACATAGCACAACAAGGATTATTTTTCTTACCCATCATTTCCATTCATAGGCTACCAGCAGTATCAGTCACTGCCTGGAATAGTGTTTACATGCAGAAAGGTATTGCCCTCAGCCCCTCTCACCTTATGTTGGTGTTTGTTTTGGTAGTCCAAAACACTGTCTACCAAAACAAACACCAACATATGGTTAGAGGGCAATACCTAAAAACTTTGTCAAGACAGTAGGGCATTTGCAGAACATTGAGCTTGTAGATCAGCTATTTTTGCCAATTCTTGGCCATCTGGCCAGTGACGTATATCGGCCCAGTTACCTATATATGGAGACCCCTGGTACCCATATATGGAGATCTATGTACTGTAAACATGCTTACTCAATTATTCGTTATGTGAAAGTCCTATGATGTATATGACATCTGACATCATACCCTTTTATGCCCATACATGGAGATCCCTGTCTGCAGAACCAGCCGTTAGTGTGGTATGTGGCCAGCCAGGAATGGTCAAAGTGACTCTATGGAGTGGTGTGACCACCACTCAAAAAAGGAATGGTTTTGGACATACAAGGCTTCTACAGATGGCAACATCATTTGCCTTGGATTTTATACACAGTCGTCGGGACTATAGCCCCGCAGGCCCAGCCTACGGCTCGAAGAGGGAGCCGGTCGCTCCGCTGAGCGAAGAATGATTCTCCCTCTGCAAAGTCAAGCGTCTCCAAATGACTTTAACCCATTTAGGCCTAGAATTATTGAATGCTTTACCGAGTGCCGCGCTGTGAGCTTGTATCTGCTATTTTTGAAAAAGTCGTGAAAATGTGTGCAAATCTTTGAATATGTGTATTTTTAAAGTGAACGTTTGTAACTCAAATTTTGCTTCTGGGGTGGTCCCTGGAAATACATATTTTGAGATGGGGGTCCGTGGCCAAATACATATCATTCTGGGGGTCCTTCACTTGAAAATGTTTGAGAACCACTGACATAGAAACATAGAAGGATTCAAAAGACACTTATAGAATCGGTTCAAAATCGGGTCAACATTAAAAAAATAAAAAATAGCAGATCTACAAGCTCGCAGCGCGGCACAGAGTGCCACGCTGTGAGCTTGTAAATCTGCTATTTTTCGATAGTTAAAGCATAAAATTATAATACGCAATAATGTACCGGTTCTAAACGGCTTAAAATCACCCTCTCCTCCTGCCTTGCCTAATGGCCTCCTCCCCCTCCCTTCCACTTAGCTGAAAAATGAGTCCCGCTGGAGTGGCTGCATTACAGCCGGGGAGCGGAGGAGTAGAGGCTGCATATCACGGCCGCCCCTCCGTTTTACCCCAACATTATTACAAACATGAACTTTTCGAAGGACAACCCGCATGTCCTCTGGAAACAAACACAGAATGCCCTGGGATTTTACATTTCCACGGTTTTACATTAACAACAGCAAATGGCAGATTTCTCAAAAAAAAATCCGCTCCGTTTTCTTTTGAAATGCATTGGCAGAATCTGCTGGCGAACATACTTTGGCGTGACTGTGCCTAACTCAAGTACAAGTTGAATTCCGGACTATTACTTGTAACAGTGTATTTCTACATTGCAGTATTAGGCCGGTCAATCTAAGCCAAAAAAAGGCCCAACCCAAAAGAAATTGCAATAGTAAATCATTCAGATGATCCTTTGGGTCATCAGAATAACATATTAAAAGTTGTGAATTATATATTTAGTGGATCAAGGTAAATTCAGGGAGTTCGAGTTTGGGTCCTTTCACTTACTATACATGAAAAAAAGACCCCCCCCAAAAAAATCTTCTTTAAGTAGCATGTGAGGAGTCTAACTAGGGGTTTTTCATGATTCTGAATCCATTGCAAGCTTTTTTTTCTTTTGCACGAAAAACATTAGAATCAAGAAAAAACCCTAGTTAGACTCCTCACATGCAACTTAAAGAAGATTTATTGGGGGTCTTTTTTTCCTGTATAGTAAGGATGAAACCCAAACTTGATCCACTAAATATATAATTCACAACTTTTAATATGTTATTTGGATGACCCAAAGGATCATAAAAAACACTGAATGAATATTACTATTGAAATGTCTTTTGGGTCAAGCCACAGATTGACTGGACTATATTGATACTTTTTCTACCACTGTTTGAAAATTGGAGATACAAGGTTTTCCGCCACGCCGGCGATGACATGCCGAGCTGCATGAAGATGAAAGAGACTGGTGATTGATGAACTTGAAAACCGCCCCGAAACAAAGCCAACGGCGCCATAGGCAAACTAAATGAGCCCTCAAACACTTTGATGTCAGCTGTCAGGGCTTGGATGTCGTTTTTATAATGTTCAAACGGCCTCGGGAAGGCGCTGGTCAATGAGATGTTTAAGATGCTGAGATTTCTCTGCCAGCATCATTTGATGTTAGCTACATCCCTGTCGGACTTCTCTGTAGTATCCTCTCTCCTCTCCTCTCCGCTCCCTTTTTCTTCCGTGAAATGTACAGCCTACAGTATGTACTTGGAACATGATGATGTTTTCATCATTTCTATGTCAGTATCAGTTGATGTTCGCTACATCCCTATAGGATTCTCGGCCCCACCCTAATTTACAGTAGATAATAAGAAATAATGTGTTTGTAATTAGAAATAATATGTTTTCATTAGACAGAAACAAACACAGTTATGCCTTAATTATCCCTACATTATGTTCTAATTAAAAATCGAATAAGGGCTCGAACACACTGCCCGACTTTTTGAATCTGCCGCAAGATTGGACTGCTCACCGAGGTTTTGCTCTGAAAAGCACTGCGAGAAGATCTGGCCGGGATTATGGCGCTCGGCGATTTCTTCCCGAGCGTTTCTAGATATCTAGCAATTGATATTTGGCTCTGTTGCAAACTGGACATATACGTATGAAAGGGGTTGCGCACCCTGAGAAGATCCGTGTTAAATGATTAGAACATAATGTAGGGGTAATTAAGGTATAATAACTGTTTGTTTCTGTCTAATGAAAACATATTACCGGTATTTCTAATTACAAACACATTACTTCTTATTATGGCTTCATTCTGTCTTATTCTGTACTGTAAATTAGGGTGGGACCGGATTCTCCTCTCCTCTCCTCTCCTCTCCTCTCCTCTCCTCTCCTCTACTCCCTACTCTGACTCTGATTGCTCCTACAATTGTGCGAGAGATTCGTAACTCATCCTCTTTTGCTGTCATTTCCTCCCTCCCACTCCTCCTGACTGCACATAATAACCTCTCCATACCATAATAATGTATGACCTCCAGCTCATAAAGGGTTGGTTATGACACCCCCCCCCCCCCACACACACACACACACACACACACACATACACATACACACACCCGACACGCCAGTTGCCATGGCAGCGAGGTGGAACGGACCCCCTGCTCACTCAGTCTACCATGGAGACACCCCCACACATCCCTGTGTCTGTAAACCGCCCATTTTTATACATATGATTTCAAGTTGTTTCCATTTTCTGAAAAAGAACAGTTTTGGACACACAAAAACTGCTCACTGCCTGACAGCAACACATTATGTGACTGGTTTTGAATAGAACTCAGTCTTCTATAGCATCTTTTGCGTTTTTTTTTTTTTTTTTTGGACTTTTCACATATGAAAGCACAAACTCCTAGCAAAAATAACGAGATATTGGTGAATTAGAATCGTTTTGAAACTGCAGCTTATAGAACTGAAGTCGAGTTTCAAAACCGTAACCAGAGACATCACGACTTGAACGCCTCACATTCAGAGATAGTGTTTCCCAAACTTTTTAGCCCGTCACCCGAAAGAGAAATTAGACGTTTGCCCAGAAATAGTGAAAACAGCAGATCTAGAAGCTCACAACGCGTCGCTTCGCTTGTAGATAGGCTATTTTCTCTACTTCTTCACATTTGTATTCTAATTTATGGAATTTCTTATATTTTTCCTTGATTTCTTCATGAAATTACTGAAAGAAAAAAAAAAGCTTTTTTGGGAAAGGGACCCATACAAATCTGACATATTTAGCCACATGTATGCATGCCCCAAACCATTGAAATAAGAATCTCTAAAACAATAAAAAGAAGTAAATGAAATAATTTTAACACTCATCTTTTATATTCTTTAATTACAATCTAAAATATGAACCCTTGTTGTAAAAAACTAAAGTTGTCCTTTAATGCGCAAAAAAAGGCTTTATGGAAACGCAACTACTGACAGCAAAAAGCCAACGGCCTCAAGAGGAGGCTGTGACATCTTCGCCTCACCTCATCTAATTTGCTCTCATTACGTGTGTTCATATAACTACTGTGTTCTCATTCAGACACTTGACAGCTGCCTACATATTCATATGAAAATTGCTCCAAGAGGTTGTGCTAATCAGTCATTATCACGCCTTTGTTAATTCATCACCTCTGCTACATGTACGCACATGTTCATCATAGCGTAACACACACATTAGGATGTTAGAGAGATGTGTTGGACATAATTTACGGTCTCTGTTGTCAATGGTGCGGGCCAATAGCTTCTATTAGGACTTTATTGTTGTACATGTGGTACACAAAGTATCCTAACAATTATAGGATTATGAGTTTCTCATGTTGAATAAAGTGTATTTTTATAGGGTTTTTTGCTGGGTATCATGTACTATTGTTTTGTTTTGTATCACAGCGGAGATGTGAATTTTTAATCAGCCTCTTCCAGCATTCAGATTCAAAAATAGCAAAAACAGCAGATCTGCAAAGCTCAAAACGCGCCACGTTTCAAGCTCGCAGGTCTGCTAATTTTGCTGCTTTTGTGCGACGCTGTAGTATGATCAGGCTAGGCCGTTCATTTATGAAAAAAACATAGGAGATCGGAGGTTTGTGCCCGACCGAATCAATATAGTGTACTACAAATATTTTCATTTTGCCTGATTGATTTTGTTTTAGTGCCAAGGCGAAGCGAAATGCTAATCTGAATAATAATGCCTCCTCTCCTCTCCTCTCCTCTCCTCCCCTCTCCTCTCCTCTCCTCTCCTCTCCTCTCCTCTCCTCTCCAGTATATTGTGTTCCATAATACAGAAATGGGTGACTAATGGCCTGCGCCCTGAGGCTGTGAATAAATCCATGAAGTGTCACACTCTAGCCAGCATGCCTCTGGTCATCATGTGTGTCACACACGCACCGTCACGCACGCACATGCACGCTTGTGCTCTATTTGGACAACAACACAATTGGAGTTTGGAGGAGAAACATTGCTTCCGGGAAGAAGTGGCACAAACTTTTGGCATTTTGGATATAACCTCTCACTTGCGTTCCATTGGTTTGTGTTACAGTGCACTGGTTCTCCACAATTGGTCTCAGGGGGGGGGGGTCCTAAATGGAACCACATGGAACTTTTACAGTGTATAGTGAGGTGTTCCAGTATAGTTTTGTGATTCTCACAACCTTTTTCATTTCAAGGACCTTCAGTTGATTATGTATTCTATTTATTTTTTATTTCAGTGCTCATGCTCAGTAAGGGTTCGAACACACTGTAGGATATTGTGTGGTCGACAAGTCATCAGATCGTTAGAGTATTTCACACTGCACGGGTGACTTTCTTGAAATCGAGATTGATCACCGACATGTTGTCACACACTGCCAGATATTTCACCTGGATGCATCCCCGATACATAGCCAATATTACATTTGTTTTTATTCTAATTGTGCACGAGAGCGGGCGCTAATGATTTTCCTCTCTCGCTGTGCTTGCACGAGTGCACACACACACACACACACACACACACACACACACACACACACACACACACACACACACACACACACACACACACACACACACACACACACACACACACACACACACACACACAGCGCACTCCGCACCTGTTCAATGCTGCCATGCTGCTGCGTGGTTTTACCAACATATTGTGAGATGCGTTGGTTTTATATTGCTATGAAACAGCATCTATATTATTATGATGGCTGCACCCGCTTCTGATGTTATCATGTTATACAATGGCCAGTTATCATGTATTATCAGCCCATAGGAATGGGGCCAGAAGGGCCATGCTCTGCAGACTGCTGACACAATTGCACCCTCTAGTGGTCAAAGAAAAGAAAAAAGAAGAAGAAAAGGGATGCAATTGCATCCTCTAGTGGTCAAAGAAAAGAAAAAAGAAGAAGAAAAGGGAATTGAGTAGGAATCGAACCCATAACCTTGTGTTCCCCAGCCACCCAACACTACAGCTCACTCCACAGGATCCATGATGGAAATTAGGATTTGCTTTAGATTTAGCCATAGTTTTACTGAGGTTAGGGTTAGGGTTAGGGGTTAGGGTTAGGGTTAGGGTTAGGGGTTAGGGTTAGGATTTATAATGAACTGATTGCGCTTAAAGAGACAGTGTACTGCTCTGGTGCTCTGGCCTACAAGGGCTCTCCATCATCCGCCAACACTGGTTAAACTTGACTCAAGCACTCCCCAAGCCACATTGAAAGAAACCCTCATGGCACTCGCTAAGTTAGAATTTATAAACGTGAATAATACTATGTAAACCAATAAGACTATTAGGGTTAGGGTTAGGGTTAGGGTTAGGTTTAGGGTTAGGGTTAGAGTTAGAGATAAAAGATAAAAGCACCAAAAAAAAGTGTTTGGTCAGCCGCTTGGTAGCTCAGTGAGTAGAGCAGGGTGGCTACTAAAACCAAGACCTGGGTTCGCCTCCCACTGGGGAGATAGTAAAAGTGTAAATATTAGCACTCTGTCTCCCACTGGGGAGATAGTAAAAGTGTAAATATTAGCACTCTGACTGACTCAGTAGGCAGAGCATGGCCCTCCTGGCCCATTGCAATGGGTTGATAAGAAGTGATAAGAGCCCAAGTAATGGGATGATAAAGGGAGAAGCCGCTGATGAAACAGACTATTATTTAACAGCAATATTAGGCTACTAGTGATCTATCGCTGGACCGCTGCGTAATAATGCCCACAGATCTTCTCGCAGAGCTTTTCACACACAGCGAGTAAAAACCCGGCGAGCAAAGCCCGATCTTGCGGCAGATCGGTGGTTTTGCCGGCGAGCGCCAAAATTGGTCGGCGACAGCATAATCGGCTCAAAAAGTCGGGCAGTGTGTTCGAGCCCTAAGGGAGGCTCCTTTAAATACGGCTTGCATTCACCATGGCTCTGCTTGTTTTGGGTCCTCCTCCAAGTTTACCTCTAAAGACAGGGGAAAGAATATTATAGGCAGAAGAAGGCGATGCCCACTAGGGCATAGCCTGGCACACTGCCCACAAGATGGCGGTGTACTCTAGGGTATAGCATCAAAACACTGGTATAAGTCAAGTCACATGACAGTCTTCTGTCGCGTGATTTGCAGCAGATTCTGATGACATCACTGAAACTCACCTTCACGTGTCATCAGGTGAGGTTTTTAGTGCCTACAAGAAAAACTGCTCTGAGCAGGAAATGCCCAAATAGGGCATTTTAAGTTAAAACGTGAGTACTTTTCCCACCACTGTTAAGGTTGAAAACCACAGTGCCATATACTGTATACACTCACTTGTCTCCCTTGCTGCGGGCGATGCCGATGAGCTTGCCGATGCCGTTGGCGTCGCGCAGGGCCTTGGCGTTCTCCATGTTCTTGGTGATGACCTCGTGCAGCGCGCAGCAGATGGCCGTCACCGTGTCGTCCGACATGGCCTTGACCGGGGGAGGGGGAGGGGGGCCGCCCGGGGTGCCGCCGTTGTTGCTGCCGCCGCCGCTCCCGCCCGGCAACCGGTGGATCAGGTCCCTCATAGCGTATTTACCTGGTTGTGTGTGTGTGTGTGTGGGGGGGGGAGGGAGAGAAAAAACAGAGACAACTCCATCATTCTCAAATTTGGACAGTATATTGTCTATATTTGTCTACAATTGTCGCTGTTTGGCAGGCACATGCACACATAGACATCAAAGGGGGCTTGAGCCCCTGCCCTTTTATTCCGTCTGTAAAAGGTTCCCTCTCCAGACCATGAATGCAGTTTTTACTATGGTGAAAGAAATGCAAATGCCCTCTTTCCATGCCAACATTCAAGAGAATTGCCTTGTCCAAACTCCCCTGAACTGCAGCATCTTATGTTGAAAGTATTGCCCTCTCTGCGTAGAAATCCATGCCGGTACGCCACATATCCAGTATTGATTTGATTATGCTTAGTTCAGTGTGGTATCAAGTATTGAAAATAGCCGACCTCCAAGCTCACAACGTGTTGCGACATGTTGTGAGCTTGGAGGTCTGCTATTTTCGCTATTTTCACCAAAATGCCCTTTTGAAAATGTCAGCCCCTGCCTCTCTAACATTCTCTGCACGTCCCTGCTGTTGGGCATATTCATTTCCAAAAAGAAAGACAGAAAAGAAAAATCTATAAGATGTGTAAAAACAAGGTTCCTATGTGGCCAACAGCAACAATATACACAACTTCATGTCAAAGCTGTCCCATTTTCTTTTGACAAAACATTTACATTACTTTTAATGTCAAGGACCCCAAATCAATATCCCTTTGATAGTTCTCTCAACCAAACGGTAGAGCACATTTTAAGTCACTATTTCTCATTGAAAACAATGCTGAAATTAACTCAACCTCATACAGCCATCTCTACCATTTGGTTGAGGTGTTTGATGGCCAATAATATCCACCTGAGGGTGCAGCGACTTCACACACCATGCTTTCCAAGTGATGTGACACAGAGGAAATCTGACACAAGGAAAATCACGGTAACGCTTTACTTTACAGTACAGTAATTACCAGGTAATTACATGGTAACTACCAGGTATTTTAGTACTAATTACCTGGTAATTACCAGCTATGTTCCTGAAAACTACCAGGTAATTAAAACTACCAGTATTTGCCTGGTAATTACATGTTAAGTACATGGTAATACACTTATTAATTACTAGGTTTATTACCTGGTAGTTACCAGGTATTTTCCTGGTTACTACAAGGTAATTACAATTTTTTCCATTTTCCCAAAGAATTATTAAAAATACATGAAAAACGTTATGGAAAAAACACTGCTCAAGTATTAGGAGGGTAGTATGAGTCACCAGAAAAAATAATGGGTGTTTTAAATGAATCTATCATGGTTAAAATGGAGTTTGAAGTTACAATGAGTGTGTGTGGGGAGAGGCCCTGAGCCTGGAGGGCCAGATAACATTTACAACAAATATCTAAATATTGAATCAAGCTAATTAAAAACTGTTCAGGGTGTTCATACAAGCCTGATTAGACCATACAATAACAAAAGCTTTTTGAAAGTGGAATATCCCTTTAACATTAACGTGCATCTCTACCGTTTGGTAGAGGCTTATATTTTAATGTATTGTAAAAAAAAAAAAAAAAAAAAAAAACAACAACAATTGATTGTTGTTATTATTGCCTAAAGGGAATAGAAAATGCAAAGAAATTATTTTTTGACAGCTTTCTTCTTGGTGCGACCTGTATTTGGCTGCAGAACTCCCCCCCCCCCCATCTGAAAAGCTTGTGTGCCAGAGACCCCTGTGTTTTAGTAGAGACACATCATGCTGAGTGCAAATGGGTCTGCATTGATCCAAAAACTAAAGTATGGATATTGATGAACATCAAATTCTGAGCCACGGGTGGGCCTGACTAGTCCTGTGCCCACCCAACAATAACTAATACATTCGCGGCCCTTTAAATATCTAAATGTTCGCCATTTAAAAATAGCTGATGTACAAGCTCACATCGGTGCCCACCCAGATTGTGCCAGGCAGCCAGTTGGTAAATCCTGGACACGCCGCTGTACATGATACTGTCTGTCTGTCTGTCTGTCTGTCTGTCTGTCTGTCTGTCTGTCTGTCTGTCTGTCTGTCTGTCCCAACGTCCCTGTCTGTCT
>NC_137828.1:21067205-21112205 GCF_963921795.1 Nannobrachium achirus | reverse complement strand
GCACTCTGCAGCTGCACTGTGAATCTCCTCCAGAGTCCTCCTCGTTATGTCTCGCAAGCCTGACTATACTTTGTCGTATGTGTGTTGTACGGCGAAAATAGCTGATCTGCAAGCTCACAACACGTCGCATCCACGAGACAACGTGAGCTTGTAGATCAGCTATTTTAACCAACGCGGAAACATGCTGTGCACTGTTTAGAAACATCTGCCTTCAGCCCTTCACAATAAGGGTGCAGGAAGACTGGGCACTGGGCAGTGGGCACATAAATATTGTGGGCACCTCAATGTTAAGTTGGATGAAATTATTGCTGTGTGTGGTTCTATATGGGCTGTGTCAATAATTTTGACAAATAATAGCATGCAGCAACGTCTAAACATTTATATATATATATATATATATATATATATATATATATATATATATATATATATATATATATATATATTCTTTTTTTTTTGAATAGCCAAAAGAATTTAAAAAAATATATGGTTAAAAAAAGAACGAAAAAGAACTAAGTTAGTTCATTTTGGGGAACCATGAACTTTAGTTAAAAATAAAGAATTATGAACTTGAAATGAACTAGTTCATTTTAGAAGTTCTGAACTTGAACTAGTTCGTTTTGAAAGTGAACTTTCCCAACACTGTCTGTACTATAGTGTTTTTTTGTTTTGTTTTGTCTTTTGGTGTGTGTTTGTGTGTGTGTGTGTGTGTGTGTGTGTGTGGGGGGGGGGGGGGGTATTTTTGTACTTTTGTATGACACTGTTGTATGACAAAGTAAAGCAGGGGTCTTCAACGTTTTCAGGCCAAGGACCCCTTAGTTGAGAGAGAGACGAAGCAGGGACCCCCACAACCATTTCATTGATTCCATATAGTTTCATTGTTTGACAGCACAATCATCAGTGTATTTTTGATTCATGTCAATTTCTGTTTTCAGATATTTAACCAATTGAACTGTCAATACTTATTAAACTTGACCTTTCACTCTGTACTTAGTCTGCTCTTTTTCCCCTCTACACCAAAGCTCTTTGCCGAAAATAGCCGATCTACAAGCTCAGCACGAGGCGTTGTGAGCTTGTAGATTGGCCATTTTTGGTTCTAAGTTCTCAGAATATGGATGCTTGGGTTCAAGTGGTTAATATAAAAAAGGAGAAAAAAAAGTTTCTATCATTCAAAGATTTGGAGGACCCCCTGTAGTAATTCTGAGGACCCCACTAGGGGTCCCGGACCCCCTGTTGAAGACCGCTGAAGTAAAGGATTCATTTATGAAGAAAAAAAAAAAGACATTGCATTATGTATATACGTGGTTTCTTTCTGACAGCAGTGCTCGGCATTAGGACTGAGTGAGGAGTTAATTGGACCATGTTATCTCCGGCTGCCAGCTTGAGCGGACACATTTCTCTCATTTGGCTGCAAGGACAAAGTTAAGCTTTATCCTTGAGTATTATTATTATGCTTATTATATTACTTGACTGAATAACTGACCGACTGTTTGACTGGCTGGTGAAATGATTGACTTTTATGGATTTTTGGGGGAGGATCGACTGGTTTTAAAACGGACCGACTGACATGCTGGGGGGAGGGGCATGCTGTAAGGACAGAAGTTTGCGCCAAGGACTCCCAAGTACTCGCCCCAAAATGATTGTTTAGCTTGCTTCATTTTAACTTTAATCGTTTATATTGTTAAAAGAGGTGGTGCCATAGTTTTGTACTTTTTCTGTTGTGTATGTGTCTATGGAGTTAACATTACTCTAATACAGTGGTTATCAACCTGTGGGTCGGGACCCCCAGGGGGGTCCCCAAATAATTTTGGGGGGGTCCCCAGATGATTAACTTCAAGACATTGTTTTCTCACTCAACAGTAAACAAACCAACACAGCGTAAATGAGGTATCTGCACGTTTCTAAAGAATTTAAGGAGTTTGGCATTGGCCCGCCAAATTGTCAAATATTAGAGGCAGAAATTGTGAAAACAGCTGATCTACATGCTCACGTTGCGAGGCGTTGTGAGCATGTAGATCTTCTATTTTCACAATAGAACTGTGTTATACAAAATGTTATGCCTCAACGCTTATAGTGCTCGTCATGGTGGGGGGGTTCCAGTTAAAATATGATTCTTTTGGGGGTCACGGCCTGAAAAGGTTGAGAACCACTGCTTTAATAGACCCCCAGGTGTGGTTATAATATGCAAATATGTCTTCCCTGCGATGCAACGCGTTGTGAGCTTGCAGATCGTCTATTTTCAAATAGCTTTGGAATAAATGGTTACAAATGGTTTTATAATATTATAATTTAATATCGGAAAAGTAACTAGAAATTATGTTTTCAAGTAATTGTAGTGGAGTGAAAAGTACAATATTTGGCTCCGAGATAGTGGAGTAGAGGTAAAAGTATTGGAAATTGGAAATACTCAATTAACTTTGTGCCACATCAAATATTGACTGTGTACTTAATGATGCTATGAGAGTCAAGTACAGTACAAATAGCTCAAAATTGTACTTAAGTACAGTACTTAAGTAAATGTACTTAGTTACTTTCGACTTTCCGCTTATAGAGACACCTCCCAGTCAGAGGAGCGCAAGCTATACTTGGCAATCGGGGATGTCACACCAAATTCTGGGCCCTGGGTACAAGGGTTCACTGCGGGCATGAATGTTCTTCATAGGGGGAGGGGGTTTAACCCGAACACATCATTTTGTGCTTTAACTATTGAAAAATAGCAGATCTATACAAACTCGCAGCGTGGCACTCAGGGGCGGGCTGTGAGCTTGTATATCTGCTATTTTTTCCATAGCTAAAGTATAAAATAATTAAGGCCCCTCCACCTTGGACCCTAGTAACTCAGTCCCACTCCCCCCCCCCCCCCCCCTTGTGACGCCCCTGCTTGGCATAACATCCTTAAGGAGGAACAACATGCCTTGTGCTGAGCACAGCACAAGTTTAATAAACCCACCTGTCGCTCAGCGCTTCTGCCGCCAGCCATCTGCAGCTGGGATGCAGTGGGTGACTAATATCCTCGCTGTCGGGCAGAAACCTCTTATCTCCAGTGGCTTTCAACCTTGTTCATACCGTTGGGATAACATTTTGACCACAATCATTCTCTAATTGTGTAGACTTCTTGTAAATTAAGTGATGCAGGTGTTTTTTAACAATAATTTAACTCTTGAGAGCGTAAAATGAAACCAAATGGACCCTTAACATAACACAAGTCATGTGACTCAGCATGGAGTCATGGTCACTGAGTCAGAGTAAACAATCTTGCTATTTTGCCGTTTTGGGTGATCAAAACTTTTTTTTTTTCCTTTTTTTTAGATAAAGGAGCTTCTTTGCAGCACAATGATTGGGACTATATGGAGGATTTAGCAAGATAGCAAGATAAACACTGACTCAGCGACCATGACTCCAGCTGAGTCACATGACTTGTGTTATGTGACTAGACCAGTGTAAAGTAGCACGAAGCGTGCACGTTTTCACTCTGAAGGAGAAATCAGGAGGTTGTGATTTGCCATCCAAGGAGTGTATGTGCAAAGTAGGGGCAAAAGTGTGACGTTACGGACAGACGGACAACCGGTGGAGCTTTTCATAGTGCCTTGCGACCTGACGGTCGCAATCAAAAGTAGCTGAAAGCATCAAAAAATGGAGGGAAAAAAAAGAGAAGAAGCTGTGTTCATAATGGATTCAATGCAGTTATTATGTAGGCACAAGCTCTTGTTAATTTATACAAACCCACAGATAGTCACCCTCCAAAAATTGTCAAAACAGAAGATCTACAAGCTCAGACGCGTTGTAACCCTAACCCTAATATAGACGAAATTTGGAGATCCAAGGTTTCAGCGACAATAAATAAATATATTCCTACATAGCCTATTCCCTCATGCGTGGCAGGCTCCCACCCCACTGTATAGATTGTGGTTCATCAAAAGACCGTAATGGATGATTTGATTAAAAGAGCTCCAATTAGACTCGACAATGGAGCCATTTGATTGTTTACTGATGGGGAAGGGGGACTGTTATTGAAGTCAAATTGGCGGTAATTGTCTCGGGTAGACGTTGTCTCGGGTAGACGTGGGGGAAAAATACAAGACGTCTGTTCAGCTGGGGAGACAGACCGTCTGAGGATAGATGACGCTGCTGAACTATCTAAAGACCAGATGAAATGTTTTCTTTTTCCCCTACACTTTACATTTTTGTGTATTCTTATAAAAAAAACTCTCAAATGCAAATGTACTGTGTGATGACATAGACAAGTACTTATGAATATAATTTGTGTACTGTAGTGTCCTGTTGAGATTGGCACATTTCCTGAGGCTGCCCAGATCACACATGTCACACGTGTCTTTTTCACGGGTTTTTCACTCTCATAAAGGGCCTTAGTCTACTTGCCAGCCCACAGAGCCCCATTGTGAACCCGGACATATTGAGTACACCAATGTTTTATGTTAGAAATGTTGAGTAAGGGTCCCCATCATGTAGAAACTGCCGGATGCTAACTTGCATATGTTGAGCAATTTTTGTAATTTGCATAATTCGCTTTAATTAGCATAATCCCCTATAATAATGGATAATATGTCAAAAACTGATTGGCCGATTTGAACGACATTGGAGTGGTTTTGGGGGTTATTGAGGATGCTGAATCCATTTTCTAAATTCAAAATGGCCGTTTTAAACCGGAAATGGCCTTATACCAACTTAAAGTGGGGTGATTTTGATACTTTTTTGTTGATTTTCCAAATGATAAAGTGACTATTTCTGGTAGGCTATTGTGGCAGTCAGTGTTCTAATAATTAGTGTGGATTGTTTATATTTGGCTTTAGAAATGCAGATAATGTATAAGCATATAAATAACCACATTTATAATTCAATTCATAATCAATATCAACAAAAAAGTATAAAAATCATCCCACTTTAAGTTGGTATATGGCCATTTCCGGTTTAAAACGGCCATTTTGAATTTAGAAAATGTCAGAAATGGATTCAGCATCCTCAATAACCCCCCAAACCACTCCAATATTGTTCAAATCGGCGAATCAGTTTTTGACATATTATCCATTATTATGGAGGATTATGCTAAATCGAATTATGCAAATTATGAAAATTGCTCAACATATGCAAGTTAGCATCCGGCAGTTTCTACATGCTGGGGACCCATAATCAACATTTCTAACATATAACCTTGGTGTACTCAATATGCCAGGGTTCAGATTCTGGCAAGTGGACTACCTGCAATGCAGTGCATTTAAAAATATATTGCAGTGCACATCATGGGGTGATCACTGCCTCCTGTGAAATGTTTTATTTTTTATTTTTGTTTATTTTCTGTTTATTTTGCTGAGTGAGGTCAGCAGACAAAGGGACATGAGTGCACTTTAGGCACTTTAGCCCTATTTTAATACCTAGGCTAATTGAAATAGCCGATCTACAAGCTTGTAGCTTGTAGATCTGCTATTTTCAAACATTTTGTACTTGTACTTTAAGTAGGTTTTGATACACCTTCATACTTTTACTCAAGTACATTTTCTATATTTCAGTATTGATACTTAAAAAAGTAGTACTTTTTCGACCACTGTAAAGCACTGACTATATCCTTATCATAACTATAAAGTGTTTGTTCAGTAACAGCAGCCTCCCCATCTCTCCAGCTCTTTAATACAAGTGTAAGACGCCTTAAGGCGAGAAGTGACCACAACAGACTTAAAAAAAATAGCCTGTGAAAATCTGGCAATGTACACACTACACACACACACACACACACACACACACACACACACACACACACACACACACACACACACACACACACACACACACACACACACACACACACACACTTACTACTTTTACTTCTACTCCACTACATCTCAGATCCAAATATTGTACTTTTACTCCACTACATTTATTTGAAAACTTTAGTTACTAGTTACTTTGCAGATATAAATTGTAATATTATAAAAGATACATAAATCACTTTAGCCCTATTTTATACCTAGGCTGTTTGAAAATAGCAGATCTACAAGCTCACAACGTGCCGCGATGCGACACGTTCGTACTTTGCTTTTGGAACTTGATGCCAATACTTCCGTACTTCTATTCAAGTACATTTTGAATTCCGGACTTTTACTTGTAACAGAGTATATCTACATTGCAGTATTGATGCTTTTACTCAAGTAAAAAAAAAATTAAAGTGTTGGCATCAAAATGTACTTAAAGTACCAAAAGTAAAAGTACGACATGTTTGAAAATAGCAGATCTACAAGCTCACAATGCGTCGCGATGCGACGCGTTGTGAGCTTGCAGATCGGCTATTTTCAAATAGCCAAGGTATAGAATAGGGCTAAAGTGGTTTATGTATGTTTTATAATATTATAATTTATATCTGCAAAGTAACTAGAGACTAAAGTGTTCAAATAAATGTAGTGGAGTAAAAGTAAAACATTTGGATCCAAGATGTAGTGGAGTAGAAGTAAAAGTATGGGAAACTTGAAATACTCAAGTAAAGTACAATTACCTCAAAATTGTACTTGAGTACAGTACTTAAGTAAATGTACTTAGTTACTTTACACCACTGGACTGGCTAGTGCTGTATGTAGTACTGTATGTTAAATGCACTTGTCACAGGGATATGCATCATAGGTGCGAATTGATGACACACACACACACACACACACACACACACACACACACACACACACACACACACACACACACACACACACACACACACACACACACACACACACACACACACACACACAGTGTAATTAGTGACCACTCTGCTGTGCCCATTCCGTCTGTTTCCAGAGTAACGCTTTCTGGCAATGATGTCATTAGTATGGGACACAAAGAGCGGAACCGCCCAATGAGAGAGAGAGAGAGAGAGAGAGAGAGAGAGAGAGAGAGAGAGAGAGAGAGAGAGATACTGACTGACAGGCAAAACAAACACTGGTACCTATACATTTTTAAGGCAATTGATGGGTCTTTACCTATGTATATTAGATCTCTGCTGGATTGGAAGCCTGTGACATATAGGACACGCTCCAGTGACTGGCTCACATTAAAGGTCCCCACAGCAAACTCAGAACTGGGGAAGACAGCCTTTTGCTGTAATGCCCCAACCACCTGGAATGAGCTACAACTGAATTTTAAGATATATGTTCTCCCATAACATAATGGTCAATTTAAATCTTTAATTGACAACCTACCAACAAATGTCTGCAATTGTTTTTAAGTTTACTTTATATTGTCTGTTGTTTTTGTGTTGTGATGTATCTCGATGGCACTGCAAATGAGGGCAACCTCAATGTCTTTTCGAGAATAAATAAAGGTTGAATGAATGAAAAGAGAGAGAGGAGTGGGTGAAGGTAACAGACAGAAGGACAGACAGCCAGAGAGGAAAGCGGCGGAGGCAGGAGAGAGCGCGTGCAGACAGAGGAGGGGGAGGTGGCAACATGACTGACACCTCCTCATATTGCGTGTGACCGCTACCTGATGGCTGATCTGAAGCACTTTGTCACTATTTGTCAACCGTTATGTGCTATTTGTGCTGATGTGGTGTAATGTAGCACGGCGAGCAGCTTGAGTAGAAGTGCTACTGTTACAACTCCTGTACCAGAGACAGGGGGGGGGGGGAAGAGAGGGTGGTGGAGGTGCGTGCAACGTTAGGGTGGAAGAGGTTTTGACATTTTTTACCCCATACATTGTTGAAGAATTGAGACACTTTATTTGTATTTTAATTAACGCAAGGACAATGTTTTCTATGTCAGAAGGCTATAATTTATAGGAGGAGAAAGGCTGAAGTTTCTATGAGCTTGGGAATCTCCATCGATGATGATGTGACTGGTAGGCAGGTTTCTGAACTTTACGTGCCCCTTTACGTAAAAGTAGCAATACCGCACCGTAAGTACAAAAGTAGAGGCTTTTTTTTAGAGCCACACTCCTATACAAATTGCATAGAGTGGGTAAAGTAGAATAGCCAAACTAGTGACCATGTGTAGGACAGTTACTTCAGAACCATGGACAGCAGCAACAGTTAGCCTACTTGAGGAACATGGACAGCAGCTACAGTTATTTCAGACCATGGACAGCAGCTACAGTTATTTCAGACCATGGACAGCAGCTACAGTTATTTCAGACCATGGACAGCAGCTACAGTTATTTCATGCCATGGACAGCAGCTACAGTTATTTCAGACAATGGACAGCAGCTACAGTTATTTCAGACCATGGACAGCAGCTACAGTTATTTCAGACCATGGACAGCAGCTTCAGTTATTTCAGACCAAAGACAACAGCTACAGTTATTTCAGACCATGGACAGCAGCTTCAGTTATTTCAGACCATAGACAACAGCTACAGTTATTTCAGACCATGGACAGCAGACCAAGCGCAGACATCTGTCTGTGCTATGTTCAGGGCCTCTCTCAGCCACTGGTGCACTGTTGATCCAATCTGCACCATGTTTCGCACAAACTGCCATTTTACACATACAGTATGGGGTGCTACAGCACTGTTAAACATGTCAAATGGTCAAAACATCTGTGACAATTATTCTGATAAGCGCAATACAGAACTTGATTTGAAGGGTGTCAAAAAGGGTAGATATGAGCTCACAACTCGTCGATGTTGCTAGGAGCTTATGAGTGCAGATTGTCAATTTTCAAATAGCCAAAGCAAACAATATTGGGTAGTAGTATGTTTTGTAATATTATTCTAAATCTTCCAAAGTATCTTGCTAAATTTAGGTACAAAGTATTGAAAACTCAAATCGTATTTAAATACAGTTACTAAGCTCCTTTCCGTCACTGATGCACAACATGGTCGGCCTGCCAGCCATGAATCACAGAGAAAATATGTCATCAAATTGGAAGGACACTTTCACTTTCACACCTGGTCTGTTTGGCGAGACTGAAATCGTACCCCCAGGACACACACACACACACGCTCACGTGGTGTGCGATCCTGTGAGTGTGAACACACACTCACAGGATCAAATCATACCTCCAGGACACGCACGCACACACACACACACGCACATGCACACGCACGCACGCACGCACACTTTGTATTATATTTAGGTCCATTAATGTATAAACTATAAGGTCCATTAACGTACGTAGAACGGCTATTTTTTGTCAAAGAAATTTGAAAGAGAGTGAAAAAAAAAGACTATATCAAGTACGTATATTATAAGTACCTTTTACCAATTATAGAGGGATTAAGTGGTACCGGATATGCAGCTTGGCAAATAAAAGGTGAATTGATCCCAGTGCATGACGAAGGACAATGAATTAAATCTCCACGATACGATTATCGTGAGTGTTTTTTATCACGATAAATGCTAATATCACGTATTGTCCCATCCCTAGTAAACAAGAACGTAGTTATTACAGTATGTAGTCACATTCCCCTGGCATCACAGGGATCCCCATATATGGCAAATAATGGGGATTATGCATCACAGTGATGTCAGAGTGTGAGAGTCGATCAACAAAAAAGACGAGCTTTACCCATACATACAGACAGACAGACAGACAGACAGACAGACAGACAGACAGACACGGTCAAGATGTGATGGTTCTGATAGTAAACGGCGACAATACGGTCGCAATAAAACACATTTAAGTAGCACTTTCTGTACAGTAACTGCAATAAATTAATTTGATTGGCTAATGTGGAGGGAGGGGGCGGAGTTGAGCGTGCATATCATTATATTCTGAAACTACCCCGTACCCCCACAGGAGCTGTGCGAGGTGAAAATGCGAATTTAGAAAACAATTTTTAAAACTAGCAGTTGTAGGTGTAAAAATTATAGAGATTCCGCAACTTCATGCCATATTTATCGCTAAAAATGTAAACAAAGATTAGTATCCAGGGTCTCGCTTTCTCCACCCCATGTTCTGGACTTTATTTTGCGGCTGTGTCCTTCAGTCTAATCGGTACAATAACTCACAAGGCGTTGCGAACGCGACACGTTGCTGTGTCACAGCGGAAATGGAACATGTGAAACTAGAAAAATGCAATTCTGCGAAATAGCAAGTGTGGTAATTCACTAACAAAAAAAATAATGGCCATATATGGAGATCTCTGTGTCAGTCTTTGTCCCTTTTATGCCTATATCCTATATGGAGATCCCTGATGTAGGGATAATTCACTTAACACATCGGATGCCCACATGGTGTCTACAAGTCAATTTCTTTGATGTCGCTGGAGGCCCACGACGCGTTTGACGCGTTGTACAGTAAACTATACTGTACTGTAGCTACTGCACTTGGTTACCGCGGTGATGAAACAAACTCCATTTCCCAACATGCAGCGCGCAATTACGTCACCCGGACGTGCTGTGTGTCTCGTTAACTTCCTGTTTAGCGGCTGCACAAAAATGCTGTTTTCTCCGGATTCTCGTCCTTTTTTCATTTTTTTCTCAAAACGGCAGCCTCTTCTACATGCCGTAACACAAACACTGTGGCTTAGAAATGATAAAAAACGGTCCTGACTGAAAGAAAAGATTTTCGCGAAATAAACAGGACATACTCGGATTACATTTACTCGGATTACTTTTCTCGACAGTACTCTCGCCGGTACTGTAGGTAAAATGACGCGTTGCCATGGGCACCAGCAAATTAAGACGTCAAAACCACGTGGGCGTCCGATGTGTTAAAAAAAAAAAAAAAAAAAAAACGTTTGGTCATTTTATTATGTATTAAATTATATTGTAATATATGATATTCAGCCGGAGAATCGGAGCAGCAGGAGCGGTTTTGCAGTCGCTAAATCGCACTGTGGTGAAGAAAAAAGAGTTGAGCCGGAAGGCAAAGCTCTCTGTCTACCGAGCAATCTTCATTCCTACTCTCACCTACATGAAGTGTGGGTCATGACCGAAAGTATAAGGTCGCGGGTGCAAGCGGACGAAATGGGTTTCCTCAGACGGGTGGCTGGTATCTCCCATAGAGATAGGCTGAGAAGTTCAGTCACCCGAGAGAGACTTGGAGTAGAACCGCTGCTCCTACACTTGGAAAGGAGTCAGCTTAGGTGGTTCGGGCATCTAGTACGGATGCCTCCCGAGCGCCTTCCAAGGAAGGTCCTCGATGCACGTCCCACCTGGAGGAGACCCCGTGGCAGACCAAAGACCAGATGGAGGGATTATATCTCCAAACTGGCTTGGGAACGCCTTGGTATATACTCCCTGAGGGAGTGGAGGAAGTTGCTCGGGATAAGGAAATCTGGAGGTCTCAGTTGGAACTGTTACCCCCGCGACCCGATTCCGAATAAGCGGTTGAAGATGGATGGATGGATGGATTATATCAGACATGCCCCCTTCCTATACAAACCCATTGTAACTTCAAACTCCATTTTAACCATGATAAATTAAAAGAGAGAGAAAAAAAAAGGAAAAATAGGTGTTATTTCCTTTAACAGTGGCACAGTCAAACCCACCAGCACTAACAACTTAGGACACAGCAATTCAAGTGGGAATGGTCCAGTCATTCCCTTCCCACTGTAACATTAGCCAGTGCAATGGGGGATTGCACTTACACAGCACGCTGCACGGAAAAGCATTCCGCTCACTAAAATGTGTTTCACCCCTCCCTCCCCACCCCTTTTCTTTAGAGCCTTGTGTAAAAAAAGAAAAGAAAAAAGGCCCTTGGTGACGTTTGACACGGAGGTTAAGGCTGTCGAGGGAAAAAATAAATTGAGCGGGGTAAAAGACGAACACGCTCTGTCTTGCGCGGTGGCCCCTTGCCTAATCCTAGTCCGCAGGCATCAACTCCTGGCCCGCAACGATTGGCTCAACTGTGACTGTCCTCGTCCCCACTGGTAGACGGTTTACTCCCAGTTTTGTTAACTTAAGAAAGAGCAGCAATGCCACAATGTAGAACATATTCTGTTATAAGTGACAGCCCTGTATTCAAAATGTACCTGAAAGTGCAAAGGTATTGGTATCCAAATTTGTCAAAATCTTTCAAAAATACAAGCTAAAAATGCGTCGCAATGTGACACATCGTGAGCTTGTATTGGCTATTTTTATAGACAATGTTAAAGGAGCTATAGTCAACTTTTTCTTGAAAAACAGATGCTAAAATAAAAATTATGTTTCGAAAATATTTTATAAAAAAAATAAGCTTCATATATGCGTTTCTATTCAAAAATTACCACAAAAAGCGTCAAATAATGATAAAAAAAAAACAACAACAAAGTGTTGGCCCTACAATGAAAAAGTTGACTATAGCTCCTTTAAGTATGAAGTAGAGTGTAAAATAATGCATTAGGACAGTCCTAACCCAAAAAGCTTTTGGTATTAAAAATGAAGCTGTAGATGTAACTAATTTCACTAGGCCTACTTTTGCTTGACACTCTAGTGTACTAAGTACTGTAGGTCAGGACATTAAAGGGATAGTTCACCCCAAAATGACGTATTTTCTATCGATCACTCACCCCCTGGACACGTGAATTCATGGATATTTTTTGGTTCAATTATTTGAGTCTCCACAGGGAACAAAGCAGGCTCTTCCTGTCTCTATAGGGCAGGGGTTTTCAAAGTGGGTGACGGGGCACCCTGGGGTGCCGCAACGGCAGTCCAGGGGTGCCGTGAGATAATTTGATAATATTTGGAATTTATTTCGACATTTAAAAATATATTTAGTATCATTTTAAACTTGAAGTACAAAGTTATTTTCAGTCAATTCTAACCAAAATGCCTATTATCTTGTTTTCCTCACAACATGATCGCTAAAATATACTAGAAAAAATAAAAAGTTGCTGGGAGTGAAAAGTAGGAATATAATAATGTAGGGGTGCCTCGGATGAAAAAAATATTTATAGGGGTGCCCGAGCCAAAAAAGTTGAACCCCTACTATAGGGAACCACTGCTGGTCATCAAATTATTAGCCTTCCCTAACACAGGCTGATTTTGGTCTAGAGGGGGCGGATCCACCGGCAGAAAACAGCCGGTGGATCCTATTGGTTCACGATCTGTGCCATGGCCCGCCTCCCACTTCCTATGCCAGAAATTGCAGCAGGTTACCCCAGGCTTTTCTTCCTATAGCCAAAATAAAAGCCTGGGTTTCCGAGGCTATCAAATTATTGACTTGGAATGTGACAAAAAAACTATTTTTGATATATACCTGTATATATATATATATATATGTTCAGTGATGGGCAAGCTACTTGGAAAATGTAGTAAGCTAAGCTACAAGCTACTCTTGATGAAATATAGCTGAAGCTACAACGAAGCTACCCACATAAAATGTAGCAAAGCAAGCTACAAGCTACACAGCAAAAGTAGCTTACTACAACAAAGCTACCCCTGTCTGGCTTTTTGTGTCATCCTTTAATTTACTTTTTCAATTAAATGTGTACCTTTTAAGGCTGTGACCCCCCAAAAAAAATCCTATTTGAACTGGGGACCCCACCCTGACAAGCAATTGGAATTAGGAGTTGAGGCATTACATTTAGTTTCACTCTGTTCCACTGATAAATATTGTGAAAATAGCAGATCTACAAGCTCACAACGCCTCGGAACACAAGGCGTTTCGAGCTTAATTGTAGATCTGCCATTTTCACAATTTGTGCCTCTTTTACTATATTGCCAATTTGGCCAATGTTGACCATGTTTTTATAGTTGATAACTTTTGATGCAGTTTTGGTCTTTTATTTATATTTTTTTAGGTATTAGAAATGTCTAAAAGGTCCTTAAATTGCCACGTCACTGTCATTAGTTAGCTGTGGACAAAAGAGTGCACTGACTTGTGTGCTGTCGAAACAGCCATCGGTGGACAGTAACTGAGTAAATGTACTTGAGTACTTTTACTTTTATTTGTACTTTAAGGAGTCTATTTTTAAAAGCATGTACCGGTATGTACTCTTGAATAGCCTACTTAAGTACATTTAAAAGCAAATTGTTTTACTCTTACTTGTAACATTATGACTGAGCTGCTTTTAGTGTGGACAGGAGTAAATGTGACAGGAGTACTCTTACTCAAGTACTCGGGTAGAGTACGTGAGTACTCGCGGGGTGGAGTTTATGCTCCACCCCGCGAGATCTACAAGCTCACACAGTTAGCATTTGCAACGCGATGTGAGCTGGTATGTCAGTTGTTCTCAGACGTTCTCTCGTTGCGGGGAGAGGTGGGACGTCCGCGAACGAATCGAATCTTTTGAACGGCTCTTTGTAGTGAACGATGGGATCCGGTTCGCGCAGTATAGAGAGCGCGAAGTAGAGAGCGCATAGTGAGACAGATCCTTGGCTCGGGCTCACTTCAAAGAGCCTTAAATCCCTCGCTGTAGTCGCTTCTCTAACACACAGAGGGGGTTCGTTGAATGAAGTGAAAGCAGCGCTGTGCAGAACAACATGTTTGGCCATCTGTTGGGAATTCTTTTCCTCACAAACTTTATTTAGCAGTCAAATTTCGCCGGGATAGTAACGTGTAGCGTTTGTTGGACGCTACGTCACAAATGGGGTCTAAAAATAGCTATGTTACGCTAAAAGCTATTTGGTTCAAAAGGGGCGGCGCTACCGTGACGCTACTGAAAAATGTAGTTAAGCTATGTAGCGTCGCTACTTGTAGCTCGCTACTGCCCATCACTGTGTATGTTACAGTCAGTTTGGGTAACTCAGTTAGATTGGGGTAAGAGTGCTTTTGTAGTTCACCACACACCCCTAACACCACCTGGTTCAATTCACTCTTATCAGCGCACCTGTGTAATTCTGTGTATTCACCATGAGATGGCGACAACAGCCATTCACTTGTGTAGTCGCTGACGTCACTCGTTTGCGACCACTCTTTCTTTGTTTATCTACTACCTAGCTCAGCTGTGTTTAGCCATTAGCTTACTATGCCTAACTCTAACCCTAACCCTAACCTTAACCTCAGTAAAACTATGCCTAACCCTAACCCTAACCGTAACCCTAACCTCCGTGGGGTGAGGCGCTATCATTCCTGCCAACGATGCGTTGTCGTTGTGGATCAAAGCGACCGCTTGTTCTGCCCCGCGCCGCACGACGAGCGCTCCTGTTCTCAATTTCACTGAAACTCAAAAAAACTGTGACATAGATGTGTCCCAATCTCACTGAGAGCCAGTCATCTCGGAAAGTACAGCTTTAGACAGGGACTGAAAATACCTTTTTTTTTTTTCTCACTAAAATGTGATAAAGCCACTAAAGCATTTCATAAATTTCAGGCTACATTTCACTTAAACGCCAGAGCTTAACTCTGCATGTAAATAAGACTTTTTTTAATTAATGTGAGAGATCGTCAGGTCATTTGCAGGTTCGAAATTTATTTAGAACTTGAATATCTCAAAAGTAGTATTTCAGCATGGCATCATTCTATAAGCCATATCTTCAAAACTGTTGGGTCAATCTCCACAACCAATATATCATTTTGTAGCTATGATCCCCAGCTTTCAAATTAAATGAAAAAATGAAAATGAATAAAAATCCAATGACTGGCTCCCAGCCAAATTGGGACACACACATATATATATATATATATATATATATATATATATATATATATTGTGTGAACTATCCCTTTAAATAGTAAATAAAACATAAATAAAAAGTTTACATGAAGTACATTCCGTTTCTCAGTTGCGTCTGTGTGTCTCTGCTTTGCACATCTTGTCACTCTTTGTTCACTTTTGTTCCCTATCTCCTCCCAAGTGTCCACGGTTCCAGTCAGATACGATTAACACAGCAGAGCGTGAATGACATGTGGGAATGGAAGATGTTTACATCAACCTCTGACAAACAAATTGGAATGGATTTTCTTCCCCTGTGAATCTGCAAGTGAATACATTATTCAGTCCAATCAGAATCTAACTCTGTCTCTGTGTCTCTCTCTGTCTCTGTCCCTCTGTCTCTCTGTCAGTGGCGTCAGTTCAGCAAAAGCTAGGGTATGGCAAAGATGGGAGTTTTCATGCGCACAGGTGTGTAACAACATAATAACCAGCACAGATAGACAAATAGACATTCATGGATTTATATTTAAAAGTAACTTTTACCCCTTTTTTACCCTTGGTCCCGCCTGGACCAAGGGTATGGCAGCTGCATACCCCTGCCATACCCAATTGACGGCCCTGCTCTCTGTCTCTCCCTCTCTGTCTCTCTGTCTCTCTCTCTCTCTCTGGATAGTTAGAGTGTGCTGAGGCCCAGGGGAAGCAGTGGATCATTGCACCCTCATCATCTAGTCAGGAACAGCTTATTAACAGACAGCACTCCAGTTCCCAACAAAAAACAAGTAAAGAGAGAGAAGAAAAAAATCATATCAAACGAAGCATGAATGACTGAGGCGTTGTGCCCACTACTCATCTTCCACATTTTCTTTAAAAAACATACAGATGTGCTATTTCAAAACTTCAGCATTTACTACTTTTCCAGGATTTGTTTTCTGGAAATACTTGTTTTCCAAGGTTCTTTTCACATGTACCTGCACAAAGGAAATCAACATCTTATTCTGTGTTTCTTAAACTAGCCTTGCTAATTCTTCTCTTTTATTACTGAAAACAAAAGGCACTTTTCAACACTTCTTTTCATTGGAAATAAGAATCTGAACAGCATTTACAGTGTTTGGGCGTTTTTTCCAAGTGGGGCAAAGATACGAGGCGACCGTCCGTGCCGTTCGCGCAGCCGCCCCTTTCGGATCGTTCGCGCCGCACCCGTTCGCACCGCGCTCGGTCGCGCGTCGTCTTTGTATGTAATCACACCGCTCAAACCATCCAGCTTTAGGCCTACCATTTATATTACTGCTTGGGCTTGAGCTGAATCTAAAGTCCGTCTGAGGAGGGATGGGTATATTTTCTACTGTACATAATATACTTTGTGCGTGTTTTTTAACTTTTAGTTGGAAAGAGTATGATGCAAGTTCCAATAACCACGGTTGCTACTGAGGACATCAGGCTCAAGGCCATTCATGAATCAGTATTGAATACTGATTAATGAATTTAATAACAAATAAAATCATCTTCAAAAGTCTCGCGGCCCACCAGTGGTTGCTTAAGCACTGGCGGCAGCAGCATGCTCCCATCACCGAGACGTTACCATGGTGACCACACAGCCCACCGGCAAGCCATGATAATCACATGTATTAGGCTGAGGGGGAGAAGGTAGGGTGACGTCTACTCTGTCTCCGTCCGTCCGTCCGCCCGTCCGTCCGTCCGTCCGTCCGTCCGTCCGTCCGTCCGTCCGTCCGTCCGTCCGTCCGTCCGTCCTCCCATCACCGAGACGTTACCATGGTGACCACACAGCCCACCGGCAAGCCATGATAATCACATGTATTAGGCTGAGGGGGAGAAGGTAGGGTGACGTCTACTCTGTCTCCGTCCGTCCGTCCGTCCGTCCCCCTCTCTCTCTCTCTCTCCCTCTCTCTCTCTCTCTCTCTCTCCCCACACACATTTCTGTGTTGTCACTGCTGTTGTATCCTACTGACAACCTGCCAGTGAGGAGCCCCCACCAGGAGGACGTAGAGCCTTCATCCTACTCCTCCCGCCCAACACTCCCTGCTGACAGGTGCCACCCCAGCCCGTAGGAATACATACAATGACCAGTATCACCCTCCCTGCCCGGCTTCCCTCCCCCGAACACGGACCAATTGTGTTCGCACAAACGCCCGACATAGCCGGTTGCACCACAGGGGATTCGAACCTCTCTCTCTCTTTCTCTCTCTCACTGTCTGTCTCTGTTTCTGTCTTTCTCCCACACACAATGGATACTGCCTGCAGTAGTGGAAACCATGTCCAAAACAGTTACTTTTCAGTAAATGTAAAAAAAAGAATCTGCGTTCCAATGTATCCAATATAATTGTATAAGCTGGAGCAGAAAGAAAATTATACACTAACCCACTTAAACCCTATACTTGGCTGGCTCTATACTAGTGTGAGTCTTCAGTTATCGCTAGTCTACACTGAATATCTTCGCTGAAACTAGCCGACCTACAAGCTCACAACGCGTAACGTTCCACTACTTTTAATTCTACTCCACTACATATCAGAGGCAAATATTGTAGGCCTACTTTCACTCCACTACAATAATTTTAAACTTTAGTTGCTAGTTGCTTTGTAGATTTTCGATGCAACACATGTGAGCTTGCCATTTTCAAAAGATTTGTATACATTTGAAAACTTGATAACGTTTCAAGTTTTTCTTTGTTTACTTGTAACAAAGTACATCTACATTGCAGTAATGATACTTTTATTTAAGTAAAAGGGTTAGCAGGCACATGCACATAGACATCAAAGGGGGCTTGAGGCCCTGCCCTTTTATCCCTCTGTAAAAAAGTGCCCTCTCTAGACCACAAATGCAGTTTTTACTATGGTGAAAGAAATACAAATGCCCTTTTTCCATGCCATACCTGAAGGCAGCATTCAAGAAAACTACCTTGTCCAAACTCTCATGAACCTGAATGCAGCTTCTTATGTTGAAAGAAATACTGAAAATAGCCGACCTCCGAGCTTGAAGGTCGGCTATTTTCAATATTTCCACCAAAAGGCCCTTTTAGAAATGTCAGCCCCTGAGTACTTTTTCCACCACTGGGTGTAAGTGGTTAAGCATGACTGATTACAAAGAAGGTAGCCCGCACTCACTTTTAAGTCGCTCCAAGCTTTTTATTGACAAGCAACAATAAGACAGACGTTTCGACTGGTTAAAGTCTTCTACAGTATGACAGGAAATAGGAAACAATGTCTTTATATTCACATTCAACACTGATGATTATTAGCCCCACCTGGTGAGCTGGAGCGAATCAGTGATACATGATTTATGATTATAGACATGATTAAAAAAAAAGAAGCTTGGAGTGACTTAAAAGTGAGTGTGCGCTACCTTCTTTGTTTCTAGTATTACTGCACTGTCAGTTATAGCTCGGCACCGAAGAACAGAGGATGTGCGTTATTTCTCCTTTGAATGTAAGCATGACTGATTCCCACACATTACTGCAATCTGCCTTTCAATATGCCACGATCCTTTGATCTGATCTGTCAAACGCCACGCACGCACACAAACCATCGACACACAAACACAGGATCATAATAATATGACTTTCACTTCTTTGTAAACGTCAGCGGAGAGGAAAGCACAGGTGGGCAGATAGATGTTGGTTTGACAAAGAAGCTTTTAATCATTGCTCTGCTCTCTCTCTCTCTCTCTCTCTACGTCGTTCTCAGTCAGACCCAGCCCTCAGTCAGCGGCTCCAGTCATTTCCATTCCACCACACATCTGGCCAGCTCCTTAATTTGTGCTTTCATTAGCACAAATAATTGGCAAAACAGTAGGATTTTTAATGATACACATTAAACTAGGTCCCTATACTTTTATCTCATTTACTGCCACCATTTAACAGGGACTGCACATAAGTCCGACTACCCATTTTCATGCAAAATGTTATAGGGGAGCAAATGGATATATATATATTTTTTAAGATTTGTTTTTGGGCTTTAATGCCTTTATTGATAGGACATTAGACTGACAGGAAATGGGGGGAGAGATGGGGGAGTGACACGCGGCAAAGGTCGGGAATCGAACCGGCGACGCCGCCAGTCATCCATGCCTATGTGGCAATGCCTAAGTGGTATGCGCCTGGATCAGTAGGCCAGCGGGTGCCCCGGAGATTCTTTTCTTTTTAATATTTTTTATCAGGCCTACTTCCTGTTTCCGGTGCAAACCGGATGCGCTGCTTTTTGAGCAGATCGGCACCAGATTACATTTCTCGTGAATCTCGGGCGTGGCAGCCTGGACCAACGGGAATATCTTGGGAATATTGGGTTGGCGCAGTAAATTAACTAATATTTATGTATATCAGCCACTATATTATTGTGATGGGGTGTTTCCTTGCAGAAAGACACATCCCCCTGCCCTGGCTGTATTTTGGTTCTGTTCCACTGTTTATGTTGACATTCATCCATTGCAGGGACTTCTTTGTCTGTGAGGGGAAGGGGGAGCTCGGCCAGAGCTCTTAATTTCTCTCTTTGAACTTCAAAGGGGTTGTGCACTGAGTTGATTGGGCCATAAAAAAGTGTCAAACTCGTTCTGTGCTCCTTAGTGATTTCTCTGCTATGGCCAGATGGGGCTACAAAACCTGCCCAACCATCTGCGAATAAGAGGACCATACAATGCAGCACTGCCTTGTCTGCCCTCTACTACCCACCCAGTGCAGCGTAAAAGATCTCGCAGAATTCAATAACAAAGCAAAGGACTGTGTCAAAAATGGGAAACTGTCATATAAATGCTTCAAAGACACGAAAAGAGGAAGAAGTGATTTCTCTAATCGAATAAAGCCTCAAAGGCCGGTTGGCCTCAAAGGCCGGTTGGCCTCAAAGGCCTGTCAGAGATGGGGAGGGGGGAGTGTGTTTGCGTACACACAGACTTGCCAAGTTTCCCTTTAGTATTTTAACTCTTTCTCAGCCACGGGGAGCCACTTAACACATATGGTGCCAACCCCGAGTTTCCCGAGTTTGTATTGGTACTAGTGCTGTGCCAACCCCGAGTTTCCCGAGTTTGGGCCGTTTTTGAAAAAAAAAAAAAAAAAAAAAATTCAATTTTTTTTTTTTCAAAATTTCTTTTTGGACCTCCAGAAATGTATTAGGCATGATCGCGATCGCGAAATTGCATGTTTAACCCCCACACCAACCCATTCTTTCAAACATGGCAGCCATGTTTGTTTACATCTGTAGAAAACATAATGGCTGATAAATCATGAATGCCTGCACGGATTTCCAAGCGGATTTTTTTGTTTGAAAGCTGTGAACAGCATCTACACACGTGGTGCATCATCTAGGCATGGGCGTGCACTTTTTACACACTTGCACAATTACATGGAAGTCTATGGTAACCATGGCAACGCGGGACATTGGCCGGAAAAAATCATTGCAACATAAGTGTTAATATTAAAACCGGATTAAACCGTACTTTTTCTGTACTTAAATTAGCCGACCGGAATTTTCCGTACTAGGTCATTAAAACCGAAATCAATGATAATGATTTAAAAAAAAAAGATCGGGAGCTTTTCTCCATCTCTTCTTCGACTGATGTAAAAGAATCATTCTCTCAACCCTCTGAACCGGAAGTACTTCTCGTAGCTTTCAGCCAGCATAGCCACAGTCCTGTCCACTTTCATTGTAGGAGGAGGCGTTAGCATAGCATCTGTCTGTGATGTTTTCGATCAGAAAAAAGTTGACATGGGCGCTTCATACGGAGTGGATTACATTTGCTTACCTCGATGTGCACGGATCGTGCACGCGAGGGGGGAAGATGGGGGGGGGGAAGATGCCTCCGGCAAAATCCCCACCATATGCCAATGCAGATCGAGACACTTGCTGGTGAGTTTACAACGGGGGATAAAAAAAATTAAAATAAAGAACGGTGCCTTCCAAGAAGGGGGGGGGGCGCGCTGATGCTTATAATCATAACTAGACGTTCGCGGCCCTTCGGGCCGCTCACATCTAGAGATTGCGCCTGCTTTTGCTTTGGCGATCACAGCTATGTTGTAGCAGTGATCCAACTGATACGGCCCTGCAACGCCTACTGCGTGGGGGCCCAGTCCGGCCCTGCACCGCCTACTGTGTGGGGGCCCAGTACGTCCCTGCAACGCCTACTGTGTAGTGCCCCAGTACCGTACTGTGCCGTACATTACTGTACTTTACCTTACTGTACTGTACCTTACTGTGCTGTGCTGTACTGTACCTTACTGTGCTGTACTGTACCCTACCTTACTGTACTTTACCTCAGTGCACTGTACCTTACTGTCCTTACTGTGCTGTACTGAACTGTACCTTACTGTACCTTACTGTACTGTACTTTACTGTACCTTACTGTACTGTACTTTACTGTACTCTGCTGTACCTTACTGTACTGTACTCTACTGTACCTTACTGTACTGTACTTTAATGTACTCTACTGTACCTTACTATACTGTACTTTAATGTACTCTACTGTACCTAACTGTACTTTAATGTACTCTACTGTACCGTAATGTACCTTACTGTACCTTACTGTGCTGTGCTGTACTGTGCCTTACTGTACCTTACTGTACTGTACTTTGCTGTACTCTACTGTACCTTACTGTACTGTACTTGACTGTACACTACTGTACCTTACTGTACTGTACCTTACTGTACTGTACTGTACTCTACAGCACTTAACTGTACTTTACTGTACACTACTGTACCTTATTGTACTGTACTTTACTGTACCTTACTGTACTGTACTTTACTGTACTCTGCTGTACCTTACTGTACTGTACTCTGCTGTACCGTACTGTATTGTACTTTACTGTACTCTACTGTACCTTACTGTACCTTACTGTACTGTATTTTAATATACCCTACTGTACCTTACTATACCTTACTGTACTGTACTTTAATGTACTCTACTGTACCTTACTGTACCTTACTGTACTGTACTTTAATGTACTCTACTGTACCTTACTATACCTTACTGTACTGTACTTTACTGTACCTGAATGTACCTTACTGTACTGTACTTTAATGTACTCTACTTTACTTTACTGTACTCTACTGTACCTGTCTGTACCTTATTGTACTGTACTTTGCTGTACTGTATCTTACTGTACTGTACTGTACTCTACTCTACCTTACTGTACACTACTGTATTGTACCTTACTGTACTTTACTGTACTCTACACATACATATTCTATGTGTTCTATATCTATGAATTCTGTGTTCTAGATCTATGTTTTTGATTATATAGTGTTCTAGATTCCCCCCCCCTCCCTCCCCCCCCCTCTCTCTCTCTCTCTCTCTCTCTCTCTCTCTCTCTCTCTCTCTCTCTCTCTCTCTCTCTCTCTCTCTCTCTCTCTCTCTCTCTCTCTCTCTCTCTCTCTCTCTCTCTCTCTGTGCATCTGATTCCCCCCCCTTCCCTCTTGTAACCTGAGACTTTGGTGATGATAATGACACTTCACTCTACAGAAGATTGCGCAATAGGTATACCAGACAGACAGAGTGGAACAGTTATTGTGAGATTATGACACATCTGGGCACATGTGGACCGGGATAAAGTTGATGTTGGGCAAGGTACATGCGTTATTGATTTTTGTATTATGTTTTTTAGAAAATTGAACAACTGCTGAACGTGGAGTTACAGATGAAAACACACACTATTTTTTGGGGCGATTGTAATGTAATTAGGTTGTGAGGATATTATGTCTCAGATCATAATACAATAATAGAAATTTCCAGCTAGTCCACAGACAAGCCATTCTGGCCAGGCTGGGAAAGTGTTAAAGAATAATGTTAAAAACATTTCATGGTATTTTTTTCTATAAGACCTTTGTGATAAGTAAGTAGCCTTTCTAAGCCATGTGGCACATGAGGAGCCTATCTCCTGTCTCCTGACATGCCCTGGACATGACTCTAGCTGTCTAGTATGCTGCTGGGTCCCACTTTTGTAGTCTTTGGTACGACACGGCTGGCGAGTCAAACCTACCAATCTCAGGGCGGACAAGCAAGAACACAATCGAATGATTGACCATTTAAATAAACATGCTCTGAAAATGCACACAGATCACCCATCCGAAAGGCTGACCTGTTATGTGGTCAGATGGGTGGGCCACAAACACTTTCAAGATTTTCAAGTGGGCCCTGATAAATGTTTAGAATCACTGTGTTCATCTATCTAAAGCAGGGGTCTTCAACGTTTTCAGGCCAAGGACCCCTTAGTTGAGAGAGAGATGAAGCAGGGACCTCCACAACTTTTTCATAGATTCCATATAGTTTCATCGTTTGACAGCACGATCATCATTGCATGTTGGATTCATGTTGATTCGAGTTTTCAGATATTTAACCACTTGAACCGTGAATACTTAAAAAAATTGACCTTTCACTCTGTACTTAGTCTGCTCTTTTTCCCCATCTACACCAAAGCTCTTTGCCGAAAACAGCCGATCTGTGAGCTTGTAGATCTGCTATTTTTGGCTAAAGTTCTCAGAATATTGACACTAGGGTACAAGTGGTTAATATAAAAAAGTAGAAAAAAAACTTTCTATCACTCAAAGATTTGGAGGACCCCCTGTAGTAACTCTGAGGACCCCCATTGGGGTCCCGGACCCCTGTTGAAGACCTTCTGATATAAAGTATCAATCAATATATCAATCAATCAAGCAATCAATCAATATTCCAAGTATCAAGTCACACAATTAGCCTATTTAACCAACTATAGCAAACCGATAACAAATGATGCTATACTTGATGACAAGCAAAGCTCTTTGCATTGCTATGCAGCAGATGAGCTTAGCGCTAGATTACTATACAGCAAAGTGCTGTCAATTAATGCGCTAATGGGTGTTTGATGTGACCCTGTGAGTACCCAGAGCGCTATGGAGCTCTCTGTAATGGGGACTAAATGTGCGCGTTGTGCACTGAAACTCTAATTAACCACGCCATGAAGAGAGGGCTCCGGTAACAACAGGGCACTCTGCCCACCACGGTTGATGTCGCCTGTACATCCTCGCTGTCGGGTGGAGACCTTGTATGTCCAAAACAGTTACTATTCGGCCTGGGCTGTGGTCCAGCGGTCCAGGCCCCTAGGCTGATGTGTAGCCTGACAGCGCATCGCGGGTTCGAGTCCCGTTTCCAACGATCTTTGCTGCATGTCTCTCCGCATTTCTCTACCTGTTTCCTGTCTGTATCTATCTAATGTATATCTATAAATAAAGTAGTCTTGCGTAGCCAGACAACCATTCCACAATCTCCGAATGCTATATAGAGTCTGTACTACAGCTCCTGAATGGCGAGTAATGGAAGCTGGCATTTCCGTTCATGAAACAATATTTTAAAATGTCATGTCTGCTAAGGAGCAATCTAAATATGCTTAGATGATTTTTATTCAGATTAGGATAAATGTGCGCGATGTGTGACGGAAACGGAAGTGAGGAGGAGGCTTCACTTCTGCTTTAACCATTTCTCATAGTTCTTTTAACGTTATTCCAGACTGTATGACGGGAGCATTTGCAAATCGCGGAGTCAACAGTCTGGCCACGCAAGACTATAAATAAAGCCCAAAAAGCCAACCAAAAAAATATGTATATAAAAAAAGAAATACTGTTAGGGAAATGGAAAGAAGAACCTGTGTTGTGTTATTGGATCCAATGTAATCGTTCATCAGTTCAGTATTCATAAAACCCAAAGACAGATACTGTAACAACTGTCACTTTCAGAATCCTCCCCCCCCAAAAAAACGGTGTGACGTGTTGTAGTTTTTGCTACTGTTGTGTAGACACTGTAGCACGAATAGTAATTTCGTCATTTAATGACGAAATATCATACAACTTTTAAGTATGAAGATACAAGGTTTCAGGCCAACATTGACGATGTGATATTTGTGATAGTGGCACGTTTCTTTGCAGTTAAGCGCTGTGATATACAGCCTCCCACATAATGACATAATGGACTCTAGTCACAAATAAATAGAAAGAGCAACATCATTTAACCGCCATTAACCGACCTCAAACCCTATATACTTTGTTGACCTGGGGACCCCCAGGGTCTGTCGTTGTTTGCCTTTACACCAGGGATTCCCAACCTTTCTGACAGTGTATAAATGGGCCCAAATGGACTGCCCACCTCCCTCTGCAGGCACGTGCACACATAGACATCAAAGGGGGCTTGAGCCCCTGCCCTTTTACCCGTCTGTAAAAAGTGCCCTCTCCAGACCACAAACGTGTTTTTTTACTATGGTGAAAGAAATGCAAATGCCCTCTTTCCTTTCCATGCCATACCTGAAGGCAGCATTCAAGATAGTCGCCTTGTCCAAACTCTCCTGAACTTGAATTCAGCATCTTATGTTGAAAGAATTGCTCTCTCCGATTAGAAATCCATGCCCTACGCCACATCCTCAGTATTGACTTGATTATACTTAATTCAGTGTGTGGTAGCACAAAAAATAGCCGACTTCCAAGCTCACAACGCGTCGCAGCGTGACGCATTGGGAGCTTGGAGGTCGGATATTTCAGGTATTTTCACCAAAAGGCCCTTTTAGAAATGTCAGCCCCTGCCTCTCTAACATTCTCTGCACGTCCCTGTCCCTCATGGGTTAGTGTCCTTGAGCAAGACACTGAACCCCCTAACTGTTCCAGATGAGCATGGTTTCCTCTGCCATCGGTGCATGAATGTGTGTTTGTGCAGTGTGTGTGTGTGTGTGTGTGTGTGTGTGAATGGGTAAATGTAATGCACATTGTAAAGTGCTTTGGAGACAGGCATGATAGAAATGCACCATTTACCGTTCTACCCTTTGGGATTCCCTAGAGCTGGGTACGTTCCTCATAGAGCTGTGTGGTATTATTGTCTCGCGTTTTGAAGCTCTCCATCGCAGCAACAATTAAACTGTGCCGCTGCTGGGAGTTGGATCTCCACTCAGAATATTGTGTGTAGATGCTCATCCATCCAGAGCTAAATGGATCCCTGTAGGTGCATTACACCCAGTTCAACTAGAACAGGGCTGTGTTGGATACAGCTGCTGCAGGCTTGCCATAATTGCAGCTCTGCAATTTATTATTAAAGGCAAAAGGCCACAGCTCAGTTTAATTACTTGAACCCCGGGCATGCCTATTCTGGCTGGAACATTCACCAAAGGGTTATAATTTGGCATTCCCATAAACAATAAATATGTTTAAAAAAATGTTGAACAGAACAGTTTTGTGATGTCGTGGAGGACGTCCAGCCTTTATATTACGTGTCGTGAAGTACTGGCAATACAGTTTACACCTAGGAGCTGACTCCGTGCACAGAGAATAACCAATAACTACGTGCATGTAAAGGCTGAACCCTAATGTGAAAACAAATTGCATTATTAAACAATATTGAACATTTTTAGGAGGGGAATTTGCGTCTGTAGTACTGTGTCTAGTAATGTGTCTAGTAGCCATGGAGAGAGGATATTACCCCATTTGCTCCACCATCATCGAACCACACAATTCACAATGCGGGCAAATGTTTGCAAACACTCTTACTGTATCCAGAGTGACATACACGTTTGAGAGCTAAATAAGCAAAAGCACTCTAGTCAACAAACAACAAAATAGTCACAGAAGTTGAGAAAGATGTAGAGAACAATGCAGTGAGTGCCTCAGAACCTACTACTACTATACTGTATCAACACTTTTACCTATTATGTTTAAAATAGATGCATGCTAGTAGCCAACATTAGTATTTAGTTCACCTTTAGTTTACCCTGGTACAGTCCTGTTGAGTTAAACAATGAGAGAGGGCGAGATCATTTAGCGACCTACAACCGGGTCGCGACGTGGTCGGTAGTTTTCAGCGACCGGGTCGCTAAATCAACCGACTGGGACGGTAAAACCACCGACCGGGACGCTAGAACCACCGACCGGGACGCTAAAACCACCGACCGGGACGCTAAAACACCGACCGGGTCGCTAAATCGACCGACCGGTACGCTAAAACCACCGACCGGGACGCTAAAACCACCGACCGGGTCGCTAATTCCACCGACCGGGACGCTAATTCCACCGACCGGGACGCTAATCCAGCGACCGGGTAGGTAAATCCACCGACCGGTGGTCGCTTCCACCGACCACCGGGCTACTAACCCTAACCCTAACCCTAAACCTAACCTCAGTAACCTTACCTCAGTTAGGCTAACCTGCCACGCAACCTCCCGACCGGGTCGCTAAATCACCGACCGCGTCGCTAAATCACCGACCGCGCCGCTAAAGCGAGCGACCGGGTCGCTAAATCGACCAACTGGGGCGCAAAATCTTCCGACCGGGTCACTAGATGTACCAACCGGGTCGCTAAATCTACCGACCTAAAACTGCAGGCAGGTCGGTAGATTTAGCGACCGGGTCGGTCGATTTAGCGGCGCAGTCGGTGATTTAGCGACCCTGTCGCTCGATTTAGCGACCCGGTCGCTCGATTTAGCGACCCGGTCGCTGAAAACTACCGACCACGTCGCAACCCGGTTGTAGGTCGCTAAATGATCTCGCTCCTACTGTAAACAATCCTGGGCAAGACAGCAGCACACAAAGTTACTGTACACATTTAACAGATGAAACTAGAACTGCACTCTGTCGAGGTGCCAACTTGCACTTTGTGCACAAACCTGTGTGCCAGCAGAGCGTCATCACCAGGAATGGCTGACGTTGCCAGAAATGCTGGTCCCTGATTGGGCTACGGGCTTAAACGAAGAAGGACACCGACATACAAACCCAGCCGATCGCAGTACTTGCGTGCTCTGCTGGCACAAGTAATAACACTAAATCAACATAAAACATAAAATCCAAAACACTGAACCGAGTTCAAATGCCAGGACATGAGCAGACAGATACATATTTAGGCCTAACCTATAGAATAGGGCTAAATCAGAAATTAGCCTACAAAACAAATATGTTGCTACATACTGTACATGTACTGTAAGCCCCTCCCAAACAGCAAAATGTGTTCCCGGCCTGAATGGGTTAATAATAACATATTCATTTGGGGGGGTTCTTGAGAATGAAATGAAATGTTTGAGAACCACTGGTTTAAACAACATCACACAGCAAGCAAAAAGTAAGCAACTACGTTTAGAAACACCTTAACGCTTAAAAGACAACTACCAGTGTAACATTTACAAGCAACATTACAGAAAAACAAGCCCAAAGTCGCTTATGATAAGCAGCAGACCCGGTAAACACTGCTACTCACCAATGAGCTCCTTGTTCCTGACGTCCAGGGCCATGTTCCGCAGCGCGGTGGCCACGGCACACACCACCCTGTCGTTGTCTATTCTCAGCAGCTCCACCAGGATGGGGAGGCCCTTCTCCTTACGCACCGCCGCCCGGATGTACACCGACCACTGGAAGGAGAGACCACAGTTATTATAGTTAACTAACAGGATGGGGAGGCCCGAACACTGGAAGGAGACACCACAGTTATTATAGCTCAGTGTTTCTCAAACGTTCAAATTTCAAGGTCTCCTTTTAACTCTGACAGTGTACAAATGGAACCAAATGAACCCTAACAGGTTCATTTGGTTCCATTTGTACACTGTCAGAGTTACAGACTTTTAATGAATTTAGACCCCCTTAAAGGAAGCCACAGAGTCCCTGGAATCCACTTTGAGAACCCCTGTTATAGCTAACTAGAAAGATGCAATTGTCTCCATTGTGTTGTTTCTACACTGCTGCTGCAAGTTATCTTACAGTATGTAACAGTATACAAGATGTAACCATAAAGAAACCGTGAACACCTTAATACGAATACACCTTTGCGTGATTTTAGGGCAAAATCTGTAGGAGCAGTGTCCAAAAATGTGTTTTGCAAGAATCGGCCGCATGGTGGCGCTAGAAGAGGGCCATGTGAGGAATGAGGGGTGGAGGTTGTGGTTTGGCAGCCAAGGAGTGTGTGTGTGCAAAGATTGGCATGGATAGGGGCGACGGTGGCGGAGATATGAGTAGGGCAAAAGTGTGACGTGTGATGTGTCTGACAGATAGACAGACAGAGAGACTGACAGACAGACTGACAGACAGCCGGTGGAGGTTTTGATGGTAACTGCGACCTGATGGTCGCAAAAAAGCAAATTAAAGGTTTATGTTAAATCAAGGATTCTCCAACTTGTGGGCTGTGACTGTGAGGATACTGCATGCGGGAGTTGGGCGGCTGTGAACAGTTCAGGAACCTGCCTACTAGTGACATGGGTATATGCGGGTTCCGCATCTTCTATTTTGTTTAATTTATATTAATGCGAGAGCACAGAAACAGAAGACATTGTTCTTGCATTAATAAAATACAAAAATAAACTGGAAAACCGGGCAGACTTCACTGCTTCTAATCAGTTGAGGATATAAATCCTTCAGTGTGTGCTCAGCCAGAAAGGAAGGAGAACAAACACGTGCACCTGCAGGAACATGTATTAAACTGTGTTGGCAGCAGCAGCTCAAACCCAGGGCTGCAGTATGCAGGCAGCACAATGACTTTGACTCGCACGCACACACACGCGCACGCACACACAGAGTAACGCATCTACAGTAGGTACTTTTATTGAACTTGCGAATTTCCATGTTTCGATACTTAATAGTAATAATTAGTTATTTGTTATTATTACTTTGAAGTAAGTAAGGTGAACTGAAGACTCACCTCTTCAGACTCCACCTAAACCCATAGCACTACTGTAGCACTCCCCCTTCCCTCAATGACCATACATGAAGCTAAATAGCATTTTTAGGTTTTAGAAGTTTTTTACTGATTAGGTGCGTGGTCTACCTATGTTATTGTTTTTCTAGATTGATGTTTCTATGCATTTGTTATAGACCCTATTGTTGTTAATGTACTGAGTACTGACATATTATCTTGCTTATTATTGTTACAGTTACTGTCAAAACCTCGACCAGCTGTCAATCTGTCAGTCAGTCTGTCACACGTCACACTTTTGCCCTGCTCATATCTCCGCAACCGTTGCCCCGATCCATGCCACATTTTGCACACACACTCCTTGCCTGCCAAACCACAACCTCCACCCTCACATAGCCCTCTTCTAGCGCCACCATGAGGCCGATTCTTGCAAAACACATTTTTGGACACTGCTCCTACGAATTTTGCCCTAAAATCACGCAAATTGGTACACACTTGCTCTACACTCATGTCATCAACATGGATCTGTCCCATTTAGCGCCACCTTCAGGCTGATTTTTTAAAACACATTTTGGACACTGCTCCTACAGATTTTGCCCTAAAATCACGCAAATCGGTACACAGTATGTCTACACTCATCTCACCACCATGGATCTCTCCCATGTAGCGCCACCATCAGGCTGATTTTTTCAAACACATTTTTGGACACTGCTCCTACACATTTTGGCCTAAAATCACACTGCGACATGACGGTCGCTTATCTCCCGATTAGGGAGTCTTACTGGTAGTGATGTGTATTACCTGCTTATTGTAAGTCACTTTGGATTAAAAGCGTCTGCTAAATGCCTAAACTGTAAACTGCAATGTTCGCTCCCATTGGGGGAATTCAATGTTCAGCTGATGGCTGCCTCGAGGGGAGCAGTTAGGAGTTCAGTGTCTTGCTCAGGGACACTTCCACACATTGCAGGCCACTAAGAAGCTATTTCTTGTTTTCTAGTCGCTTCTATTGCTTCACTTTGGTCGCGCTGGTCAGCGTTGGAGAAAAAACATGTCACACCAGAATCTAGGCAAAACACCTGGAAAAAGTCCCAAAACCAAACACCCAAAACATATCCGTGTCTCCGGACAACATCAACGCTGATTGGCTGTTAGGACGCGATGGGAGGAGTCGGGGGGAAGTCGGGGAGGAGCTTGGGGCCATTTGAGTCGTTCGCGTCGCACCATTCGCGTCGTTCGCACTGTGCCCGTTCGCGCCCCGCCCGGTCGCACGTCGTCTTGTCTTTGCATTCACTTTGTATGTAATTGCGCCTCTCGAACCATCCCGGTTTGAAAGCAGCATCTGAGGCAAATACTGTAGTTCTCCATCTACTCCACAATAATTATTTGACAGATTATTTTACCATTTCCTTTGCATATTTAGATTGTAGTCCAGGGCTTTAGTTTAGATAAAATGGTAATTTCAAGCTAATTGGTATATTTACATGTAAGTAGTATTATGTCTGGGGTTTGTTTGGTGGGGGGGGGGGGTGTTCTTATAAGTTGTCATCTGAACCCTCGTCGTTGGTGCAGGCACATCTGATTCAAAAGTTACAACCAAAAACATTGGTGGTGGCTGCCATATTGGATTTGGCTACTATGGTGACCTCGAAGGCCGCCAGCTCTGGCGCCCTAGCATGCCCTCGACTCGGGCGCCCTAGCATGCCCTGCTATATCTGCATCTAAAAGTACCAAAATGTGGTGCTTTTAGACTGATTAGGGCGAAATATACAGTACCTAAGGCCCGTGGCTAATTGTTACAAATAAAAATCTTACCTGGCTTTTACTTGTAACATAGTATTTATACATTGTGGTATTGATACTTTTACTTTGACTAAATGTGTCCCAGCACCCCCAGCAGCCAGTCATTGCAATTTTTTTCATTTTCATTTTTTCATTTCATTTGAAAGCTGGGGATCATAGCTACAAAATGATATATTGGTTGTGGAGATTGACCCAACAGTTTTGAAGATATGGCTTATAGAATGATGCCATGCTGAAATAGGACTTTTGAGATATTCAAGTTTTAAATACATTTCTAACCTGCAATGACCTGACTCCGCCACATGGGGAGCAATCTTCAATTCAATCTTCAATTCAAAGAAGCTTTATTGGCATGAGAACACAAACGTTTACACAGTGGTGGAAAAAGTACCAACATTTTATAATTAAGTAAAAGTATCAATTCTGCAATGTAGAATCACTCTGTTACAAGTAAAAGTCCAGAATTAAAAATGTACTTGAGTAAAAGTACAAAAGTATTGGTATCCAAATGTACTTAAAGTACCAAAAGTAAAAGTACAAAATGTTTGAAAATAGCAGATCTACAAGCTCACAACGCGTCGCACCGCAATGCGTTGTGAGCTTGTAGATCGGCTATTTTCAAATAGCCTTGGTATAACATAGGGCTAAAGTGGTTTATGTATGTTTTAAAATGTAGTTATTGCTCTCTAAAAAGATAATGCCACAACAGCATCTCAAGCATTATTGGGCTAAATGTAAAGACGCTACGCTGCGCCAACCGTGAATTCAACACAATCTGCTGTTACGCAGTTTAACCAATTTGCTACATACGTCTACACAAACGGTCAGATTACAAAGATAAATTGCTTATTGAAGGCTCACAGATGTCACCATAGGGTACGCTCCAGCAGGATGTCCCGTAATGATCGTATTATTTAATGAGGAGCATTTTAATCCGATCGGTCGTCGTTTCCTTAAAAAGGTATTAATGTATCTAAGTGCAGTACACCTCGCAACCGATGGGGTCGCATGGCTGAAAAACAACAGAAAATGGCATCTGATCGGATTAAAATGCAGTTTATTAAACAATACGAAAGATACGGGTAATTCTGCTTGAGCGTACCATACTGTGACATCTGTGAGACTTCAGTAAGCACGTTATCTTTGAAATATGAAGGTTTTTGTAGACGTACGTAGCAAATAGGATTAACTGCTCAACACGAGGTTGAAGTGAATGTATTACGTGCGCAACAGGGCTAACTGTGCTAAATGTAGCATAATCAGTGTTTGTGTAACTTTAGTCAGAAGGATTATCTGACCTGATAATAAAACACAATCTACAGGCTTAACCGCCTCGCGTTGTGAGCTTGTAGAAGAGAGCAACAATAGAGTTGGGTCACGTTTTATTTGTTTATAGCCTGCAGCTAGCGCTGCAGCTAGCGCTAGCTAACGCTAGCTAGCGTTAGCCGTTAGCCACTCATAGCCAGTCAACCAGAATAGTCTACTCTAAAGTCAACTTTCCGACGGCGAGTGAACGATTGCATTCCATCCATGTTTTCTTGGCTGTCAATTTATTGTCCAAAAAAACAAACGCCCTGAACGTTAGAATTAGATAGTTTAGGACGACACTGATCTATTGCCATACCCAATGCTAAGCTAACTCAGTGACAAAGGAAGCTTCCGCACGCATACGTCACAGACGTCTCCAGGCCGCTCCAGGCAGGAACGGATCATTCACCAGCGTAGAAGAAGAAACAGCGGAAGAACGGCGGAAGAATAATAAATAAAATAATACACTAAATCATACATTACGTGGTTAATAATTGTTCATTTGGAACACACGTGGCATTAAATTAATGGGATAAATACTGTGGGTTGCATCGCTAAGTAATGGAGTCCCGATATTACCGCATTTGGCTACAAACGGCTAACAAAGGCTGGCTAGTTAGCATTTTAGCTAATATAAACTGGGAGGACTAACAGAATTATGTACCGATCTCTCACATTAATTAAAAAAAGTCTTATTTACATGCAGAGTTAAGCTCTGGCGTTTAAGTGAAATGTAGCCTAGATATTATGAGATGCTGTTGTGGCATTATCTTTTTAGAGAGCAAAAAAAAATAAAAAATCATTTTGGCTGTAGGGAATAATGACAGTCCCCGAGATGACTGGCTGCTGGGGGCGCTGGGCCACAAATACTTGGATGAGTAATGAGTACTGAGTGCATGAGTATTGCATAAAGATGTACACACACACACACACACACACACACACACACACACACACACACACACACACACTCGCGCACATGCGGTAATTCACTGAAATAGAAGATGTGATTTCCTGGAGTCCACCTGCACCCCCCTCTCTCTCCCTCTCCCGTGTCTGTTTCTATCTAGCAGTGTCTTCCATCTCTCTCCGTCTCTCGCTCCCTTGCTCCCTCTGTTATGCAGCACCGGGGAGCCAACGGGGAATAGAAGGCAAGGCCGGAGCTTCTCGACAAGCCTAAAATCACATTCACACACCTCCTCCCACACACATTTACAAGACCCCAGAGACGTCGCCCTTCCTTGCCGTAGAGCACTCCTCTTTTTCTCTACCGCCGTTTGAACCGTTTAGTTGAGAGGGGACTCTGCACAACATACTGTACCTGCATGCAGTGCTGGAAAATATATATTATTTATCTAGCACTGCTGTCGTGCACTGCTTTTTTCAATGATTACTGTAATTTGAATAATATCATTACACCCACGGACGGCTGCCCGCGTCTATTAATTGCCGTAACAAATTTGGATGGTTGTTATTTTAAGTCTATCGTCCATCAAGACGTTTATCAAAGAGTAGGCATAATGCTATGCAAGGGATAATATCCGCTCCGCCGGTTGTTGTTGACAAATAACTGCCGATGAAGTCGAGGTGTTTAATCATCCTGAAGAGAGTTATTGTCAACAACAACGGGTGGAGCGTATATTATCCCGCTTTTTACATGGCTACTTAAAGGAGTAGTTCAACCCCAAAATGATTGTTTTCTATTGATTACTCACGCCATGGACACTTGTCGCATTCCTAAGACAATAATTTGATTACAATAAATGTACCCCCATTCATTTAGAAATGTGCAGTTACCCTCTATACACACGTTTGTTTACTGCCGAGTGAGAAAACATTGTTACACATTAAGTTAATTATCTGGGGACCCTCCAAAATAATTTGGGGACCCCACCGGGGGTCCCGACCCACAGGTTGAGAACCACTGATTTACACAATCCAGCATGGTGCATCCATGCACACTATTGCACTTCAGTTTGTTGTCCATGGATGTATCTATGGCAGTGGATGGATCTGGGGACGGCCCACACAAGTATCGGTGAGGTGCTAAGTCCATGAAAGATATTGGTGCATCTTGGGAATGGCCCAAGATGCACCGCAATCTTTCATGGGTAGATGTGACTCATGGGGGCTAGTAATGTTGTAAAGAAATAGCCGACTTATTGTGTTGAAAAAGACATATTTAATCCACTTGTACGCATGCCCCCATCCACCAAAATCATTAAAATCGCTAACACGATAGAAAGAAGTGAATGAAAACATTTTAACACACAAATCTTCTTTTCTCTTATTACAATCTAAAATATGAACCCTTGTTCCAAAAAAATAAAAAATAAATCAACGTTTCGACCAGGTAAGGTCTTCTTCAGGGAATGAGGGAGACCTTACCTGGTTTTCATTTAAATAAATCATGCATTGTAGCCACGAGTGTGAAGCCTTTTCAGTTCCAAGAGAGAAATATACAGCATCCAATACAACGTGACGTCTGAGCAATGAGCCATCGGCCTACTTTCTGTCAACAATGATCCAGTTGATCCAAGTCTAGCCAGATCAATTCCTCCGTCCTCAAGGCAATTACACTTTTGTTCATTCTGAAGGGCCATGTTTGAGATGATTGAGTCCTGGAGATGTTTATCTTTTCCCAAAGTCGGTTTCTTTCACTCACTGTCTGTCCTGATGAAGGTCTAACGACCGAAACGTCGAATAAAGAGCAATGTGTTTTTAACAAAGTGCAACAAAGTTTCACTCATGTGAAACCCCTGAATTCCCCACCAAGGTTTGAAGGTTGAACATATTTTGTGCCAGGGACCGCCCTTCAAGACGTGTGTTAAAGTATTCAAAATTGTTCGCATTATTTCAAGATCATTACTTCGGTTAATCTTAAATCAGGAGCGTTCATTTTCCGTACAGAAAGTTCATCCAAAATATGCTTTAAAGCTGCACTATATAACTTTCCTGTTCTATTTTATTTTATTTTTTATCCCAAGATTTTGTAACCCATTTTTTTCACCCAGTGCCAATTACCTAACCTGTAATCCTGGATTCTGCTCTCCCTCTGCCATGCCTGGGGAGACAACGGACTGACCTCATGCTTCCTTCAGTGCATGAGTAGTCCAAGTTGTTTCTTTTCACCTGAAAGGGGGGATTTCCCCGGTTTGGATGTAACGCGTGGAAGGAACACGTTATTCCAACCAGTTCCTTTCCCCTCCATCAGGCGCCCCGGCTGGCCAGGGGGAGGCACTTTAGAGACCATGATTACTGCATGTTTTTGTGAGGGTATCTACCCTAGAAGACATGAGGAGAACATGCAAACCCCACACAGAAAGGCCCTTTCGCCAACCACACCTAGGGTGTGGGCGCTGATGACGCGGAGGAGAGAAGACGCCCCCAGCACCAACAGTGTCCCCCGGCGGGAGTCGAACCCATGGACCTTCTAGCTGTGAGGCAACAGCGCTTCCAACTGCGCCATTGTGCCCCCATAACTTTCCTGTTCTACCTCAGATTCAAGCCAGGGTCTCCTGTGCCAGTGCTGATTCTTTTTATTTTGTTAATTCACACGCACGCACGCACGCACGCACGCACACGCACACACACACACGAAGAGCTTTAATAGGCTAAACTAAAAACAACTGACTTACAAGCTGTGTGTTGCAGGTAAGTCAGTGTCAGGGGGTGATATATTCATGAATGTCCATTGCACCACCTTTTCAAGGTCTTTTCAAGGTCATTCCGGGCGTATGCTCCTGTGCCACACTCCCACTCTCCCTTATATTAATGTGATGGAACAGCCCGTAACAAAACACTAATAACCTCATTACAACAGGATAAAATCCTTGTTTTCGGATGGAAAAGTCATTATGTCCATTATGTTATTTTTATTTTATTATTTATTATTTATTATAACACATTTTAAAATAGTGAACATAGCCGATCTACAAGCTCTCAGGGCATTGCACCGCGATGCGCCACAAGCTTGTCGATCTGCTGTTTTCACTACGTTTGAAATATGGTACGAGGTTTCGATATTATCCCTATTCACGGCCCGCCCACTCAGCAACTTCCTGGTGCTGACGTCACGTTTTGAAGGGTAAAACCCTGCTAAAAGCCCATAGAGTTAACACAGAAATCGCACATTTAATGCAATTTCCAAATAGTAAAGTATAACATACGGCTAGCATGATCAAGAACACAAGATAGTAAAAGGCACAAAGCATTATAATTTACTTTACAGTTCGAAATAATGATTTGTTGGCTTTAAGTCTAGCAATTTCTGTGTTATTTTACCATCATCCGTTCAAAGCTGACATCAGCACCAGGAAGTTGCTGAGAAATTTGCTGAGTGGGCGGGCTGTGAATAGGGCTTATTATGACCTTGCAGATTATCTGATTAAACCCCAGCTGTGTTTACTAGCATGGTTAGCAATTTACTGTATTATTAAATAACTACAAAAAACGTGTTTGTTTGTTTACAAGTAGGAGATGTCTGCGCGCTTCAGCCAGCAGATCGGTAGAAGGACTCGTTGGTGCTCAACAAGGACAAACTATATCAAAAAGACATATTACCTGGGCACTTCAAAAATGACTACCCAGATAAAAAAGATGGAGCACTCAACTGGTCTGCACGTTCATTTATTAGAGCGACAGGGTGACTGACGTTTCGAAGTTTAGTCTTCCTCAGAGACTCTGAGGAAGACTAAACGTCGAAAAGCTTTATGCCCCGTTTTCACTGAGTCAAACTTCTGGAAGTTTTTTCCAAAATGACGGCAATTATTTTCGGACAAGCAGGTGCACGCAAGGAGCCAATATTAACAGTTAAAGCATTGTAATTGGGATTGAAAGCTTCAGAATCCATATTGCATTCGAATGTTATGTAAGCCTGCCAAACACAGAAGACAGACGTCTATTTCTTTCTACAATCTCCAGCCTATACGGCCGCGGTGCTGAGAAATGCAAGCTTGCTAGATCAATTCATGGTTCAAAATTATTTGTAGGCTACTCTATAGCCTATTTGTAATTAAGCTGTGTGGGTTTTGATACAAGTCCGATCTGGAGACAGGAGACGGGACGCGATGCGCTCGTAATGTGATGAAAGCTGGAATCTTTACCAACTCTTTTTGCGGTGCTATAGCCTATTTTTTGTCTGATTGGGACGCAATGCGCTCATTAGGCCTATGCTGTGATGAAAGTTGGAAGCTACCAACTCAATGAGCTGCATCATTAGTTAATAGTTTATCGTCGTAAAGTGTTTTACTGAGCAGCGAGAGTCGAGGAATACGAGTGGATGACCAGCATCCATCGGTGATGCGTGAAGAAAAAAAAAACAAGCCCACAATCCCACATGTGCAACACGTAACATGTTGCATAAGCGATCCTTTCTGAACCTTATGTGACACATAAGGTTCACATGTGTTGTTTCATGAAGAATATTTCTTGTAACTTGTTAAATCCATTGGTGAGAGAGAAAAGGAGAGACGAACAGACGTGAGTTGCTGCTGCTTTAGCAAGCGACCAAGCGTCCAGACAGTGTGGTGAGCACTGGTTCCGTTGCCATGTCTGCTAATTATAAGCGACTGTGGTCTTGATTTCCATAAAGTTGCTTGTATATATTGATCGTTTCTGGCTGCGTTTTATTTGTTGTGATCTTTTAGATCGGTAATTGTCAAGTAGCTGATGTGGTGATGCTTATAGTTTTAAATTGCTTGTGTGGCCTAGATAATATCACTTTTTGTGGCTTATTTTCGTACACCTGGTTGCTTATTTCTGTCGCAAAGTCTGGCAACACGGACTTTCATACCGCGACAATGGTGTAGTGAAAACTATGTATTTCATGGCTATGCCAGCATTTTTGCTCATGTGAAAACACCCAAAGAACAAAACTCCCGGCAAGTTGAAAATGATTATGCTAATTATTTTGCAGGAAAAATTCCGGAACTGTAGTGAAAACATGCCTTTAGTTGGCAGACAAAACTACTGTAGTGCTCCCAGGAATACCATCCCATGATGGCTGATTTTCTGCTTGCTTGCCTGCTTTTTCACCTTGGTGTTTAGGCTATCACCAATCATGGATTCATGTGTATTCTGCTTGTACACAATCTTCTGTCACGCGTTTTTTTTTAAGACATTAAACAATGTTCTGAGCCGAGCACTGTCGTATGCTCGCTCGCACGCACTCCCGTATCGTCTCTCGCAGGCAACTGTGGACTGAACCTACAGCCCATGGGAAGGGATTGTGTAGGGGGCGGAGACTGTGTCTTAGCAACACTGTGTTAAGCCAATTAGCTGCTTACAAACAGCGCAGCGCCCCTCACAGCAATGGGATGCAGCACTTGTCTCAGAGGAGAGCAGAGTGGAAGCTCTCTGACAGGCAGAATCGCTGTCATTTCTCAATTAAATCATCCCGTCATTCATATTTATCCCCCAATCTTCAAATCAGTTCAATACGGGACACGTCTTTTAGTTTCCAAAAAAGGGACGATCCCGTATTTTACGGGACGGTTGGTAACCCTAGCCATGCCCAACGCGGAAGTGCTCTCTCTTTGTTTTGTTTTCACCAGCGTCGGCAGGTTAGCTACTCACCAGGTTAGCATTCACCAGCGTCGGCAGGTTAGCTACTCGCCAGGTTAGCATTCACCAGTGTTAGGGTTAGGGTTAAGGTTAGGTTTAGGTGGCCGGACCAACGGACCAATCACAGCACGTCCTTGCACAAGCTCCTCCCCCTACTCTACTCAGCTCCGGTAGGAATAACACACTCGCGACAGAGAGAGACAGAGAGAGAGACAGAGAGAGAGAGAGAGGGAGAGGGAGAGAGAGAGAGATGCTGGCTGTCAGACATGTGGTCTTCAAGAGAGGGAGGTTTTGGTCTGTTCGGCCCAGTACTACTTCTTCCACCACGGAATGGGTTTAAACTGTTTTGCGTTTTTGTTTCTTTCACTGTACCTTCCAGCTTCCGGCTGCCAGGTTTTGCAGCGCTCCGGCGGCTCCCTCCAGGGTGTCGGGGTTGGAGCACTCAGACAGCAGGGTGAGGTAGGGCTTGACGATGGTGGGGTGCCATAGCATCTGCACGCCTTTAGGGGGCTCCGCCGCGTCCGGAAAGGGTCCCACACCGTCCCACTGCGAGAGAGAGGCGCCACAACAAATCAGAAAAACAGTTTGTTATTGTCACAGGCTTACAAATGTAAAGATTAATAGGAGCAATTCGTTTTTTTGTACAAGCTCCCCCGATTTGTTGTTTTCAGAAAAGAAAGAAAATAGTGGGAGGGGAGGAAGAGGAGAAAAACGAAATAAAAAAATATTTCAAAGAAAAATCAGGGTTTGTACATAATGTCGTTGCTATCTGTCAGAAACCTTGTATCTCCTTCATATACAGTATACTTTTTGAGCAGTGGTAGACCGCTCCATAGCATGGCTGTGTGTGTATCCGTGTATCCGTGTATGTATGTATGTGTGTATGTAGCGTGAATACCACTGGTGGCCAGAGAGGGTGCTGCTGAGTCTAGCCTGAGCATCAACTGCAATAGGCCTACACACACACATTCTCTCTCGCACGCACGCACGCACGCTAGGGTGACCAGATGTCCCCCTTTGGGTGGGACAGTCCCACATTTCCCTGACTTTTCAGGCGTCCCCCAAATTGAGACACTGTCCACATTGTGACTGTCAGGCTCTAATAAATCAAGCTAGTCTGGACACATTTATTTTGTTGAGAGAAAAATTTCAAAGGAGCCGCTGCAGCAACGTTGATCTATTCTAAACAAAAGCAAAATAGGTGGAGTAGTCTACTAGAATCAAGCTAGAACACATTTAGGCCTACACGCTAGTTTTAAAAATTAAACAATGTAATTGTTGCATTTTTCCTACAATATCTGTTTTAAACCTGCAAAAATAACATTAGAAATATCCCCAGGCTATAGCAGGTTAATACAAAAAAATATAGGCAGTAGGTTATTAGTCTATCAAGGAATTTTATAGCAACTTAAGTAATAAGTTGCTATTAACCCCATCGCCCGCCCGTCCCACATTGTCCCACACAAGCGGTACTTCTGTCCCTCAAATGAACAATTTGGATCTGGTCACCCTAACGCACGCACGCACGCACGCACGCACGCACGCACGCACGCACGCACGCACGCACGCACGCACGCACGCACGCATTAAACAATTAACACATTGTGTTAATTGCGCACGCGCGCACACACACACACACACACACACACACACACACACACACACACACACACACACACACACACACACACACACACACACACACACACACACACACACACACACACACACACACACACACACACACACACAGTAGTGCTGTTGCGTAGCCTCCACGACCACCGCTCAGTTCACACGGGTGTGATTTTTTGTAAATGAATGCCTACTTCGCGTCATGCTACTGTGTCACAAATAGCCGATACAAGGTGATCTATTTTACCAAAAACATATTAATACTTGCTCGTGACTAAATAATAATGACATTGGATCCCATTTACTGAAAAGTAACCGTTTTGGACTGGACAAGGTTTCCACTCAGCAGCGACAACACACAACACATGACATTTAAGAATAAGCAGTGACTAGGTCCAAAGAGTGGCAATGGTAGGTCCACATAGCAGCAAGTATTTTTTTTGTACTTTTCCGTAAGAGTAATACGCATGAGACTCAGTGTGCAAAGTGGCTGTGCTTTTTGGCTGTTGCTTTTTTTTGCTTTTTTTGCTTTTTATCAAGATGACATGCTTGTCACAGCTTCTATAAAGGCAGGTGCGTGCGTGCGTGCGTGCGTGCGTGCGTGTGTGCCACCGAAAAGACAGCAGAGCCGCGGAGACGGTACGTACGCCCTGACCTATTTTGAAAGTCAAAGTGACTCTGGAGAGACTCTGAGAACACGGCGCCCTGTCACTCTGCGATGATATGAGACGAGAGAGAGAGAGAGAGAGAGAGAGAGAGAGAGAGAGAGAGAGAGAGAGAGAGAGAGAGAGAGAGAGAGAGGTGTAGAGAGTAAAGCAGAGAAGGTGGGAGAACATTTTGGCTCCTGGTGTTCTCAGCAGACACACTTAAAAACTCTCTCTCTCGCTCATCTTTTTCCTTCCTCTCATCCTCACCTGAGGTCTCTTGGCGGTTGAACCTCTCTTCTGGAGGGCTGTGCCCTCGCCTCTCTGCTTGACATGCCCCCCGCCCCCCACACCCCACCATCTCTTGCTGTTGCAAAAACTGAGTAAAACTAGGCTAAAGTGTGCTCTCCCTGAGAGAGGTGTTGTGGCGTGTTGTGTGCCGTGCGCGTGCGTGTGCGTTTGGGCAGATCTGCTACTTTTGATGCTTTCGTGCGACGCTGTAGTATGATCAAGTCGGGGCGTTCGTTTCAATAGTTGAAGCACAAAATAATGCGTAATAATGCGTTCCCAGTCTAAATGGGATGAATCCCATGGGATGGGCCCCATGGGAAGGGCCGGCAGTGAATCCTTGTACCCAGGGCCCAGAATTTGGTGCGACACCCTTGGTTGCGATCACTACCCTGAGCGGATCCGTGCTACAGCCAGAGAGAAAAATAAATAAAAAAATGCATTAATATTTTTTTTATCTTTGATAGTTTAACTTGCCTTGGGCACAAAAAGTTGCAACACAACTGACATAGAGAAGTATTATAGTGGATAGGGTTGGATCCCAATGATCTCATGCTGCTACTGGCCCAGCCAAAAGATATCCATGAAAAAGAACACAAGTTCATAAGGCCAGTGATGAACCGTAACTAGTAGTTTTCCCAAGTACTGTACTTCAAGTACAACTTTGAGGTGCTTATACTTTACTGGAGCATTTCAATCTTTAGCGTTGCACAGGGTGGTTTAGCGAAGGTTCTCTTTAGGTCAGCTTCTCTGTGTTGCTGATCTGAGAGAGCAGGAGGGGTTGTAGGGTTGGATCAGGCTTTGAAGGTATGCGGATGTCATACCTTTGGTTGCTTTGTAGGCCAACACCAGTGTTTTGTACTGTGTGCGGGCAGCAACTGGGAGCACACTAGGGGTGTAACGATATGGTAACTGAATCGAAAAATCGATTTTAATTTGCAATGATCTACAATATAGTTATGCAAAAGCATATATCGTATTGTTTTACAATGCAGATAATCGGTATCGAATTGTTTTGCAGTGCAAATAATTGATTGTATGGAAAATAAGTATTTGTGCCTTGTATTTAGCAATTTTAAGAAGGAAAATGAAAAAGAGGGGTCTAATTACTTTTCTATTCCATATAGCTAGTAGCTACTCTTAGTCTATCAATAAATGTGTGTAATCTCTGTGTTCATGTCAAGGTGTGGGTTTGTCCATATGTGTTGGAAATATAATGTCAATGTATTTGCTAGAGAATCACAGTGTTTACTTACTTATATCCATAATAATAGTTTTTCCCTTAAAAACATGCACTATTGATATGTTTCACTCAGATTTTATTTCTTTGCTAAATAGTTATATCGATTTTAAATCACTGAATCAAATTGTATCGTACCGTCATGACTGAACCAATATCGTCCATGTATCGTGATGCGTATCACGAGGGGCCCTAATAACTTTAGCTATTGAAAAATAGCAGATATACAAGCTCACAGCGCTGCGAGCTTGTAGATCTGCTATTTTCGTGAAAATGTGCGCAAATCTTTGAATATATGTGTTTTTTAAGTGAACATTTGTAACTCAAATTTTGCTTCTGGGGGGGTCCCTGGAACTAAATATTTTGAGATGGGGGTCCTTCACATGAAGAAGTTTGAGCATCACTGACGTGAAAACATAAGTTTCTTGGCACACATTTTCACGATTTTTCAAAAATAGTAGATCTACAAGCTCGCAGCGCGGCACTCTGTGCCGCGCTGTGAGCTTTGTATATCTGCTATTTTTCAATAGTTAACATTCATGGGGGGCCCGCAGTGAATCCTTGTACCCAGGGCCCAGAATTTGGTGTGACGCCCCTGGTTACACCCCTAGAGCATATAAGGGGACCATGAATCCATTCGTGGTCTGGAGTGGCCAAAGGGCCCAGAGGCTCAAGTCCCCTTACGTGTGCACTCTGGTGTTTTTTACGTTCAGGGCAGATGAAAGGGAAATGACCAGAGTGCTGCTGCCGAGACACTGGAGATTTGAAGAGCGGGTGGTGGCATGGAAAGCACACATAAGGGGGCTTGAGACCAGAGGTGTGACTTCAGAAAGAAATAGGGTGTGGGGGGAAAGAAAAGTAGCTCCATTTCTAAACTAGTGAAAACGGTAGATCTACAAATAGATCTTGTAGATCAACTCATTTCACTATTTGTTTGGGGGTAAAAATAGAAAGTAAGTTTGCCTATAATGACATTCCCAAAATTGGGATGCCACTTTGAAAGTGCATGGTTCATAAATGAATGGTGTCATACAATAAAACGCTTATCTAAATAACACATGTCACGTGTAGAGTTGAACAAGCATCACATTAATCTTGCCCGCTCTGTGCACAAATCCATGTTGTACATCAGTGGTTCTCAACCTTTTCAGGGTGTGACCCCCAAAATAGTTACATTTAAACTGGGGCCCCCCTCACCCTGACGAACACTAACAGTTGAGGCATTACATTTTGTAGAACATGGTTTTATTGTGAAAATAGCAGATCTACATGCTCACAAGTAGATCGGCTATTTTCACAATTTCTGCCTCTAATATATGACAATTTGGCCAATGTTTAATTTGTCATTTTAGAGGTATTAAAAAGTCACTATACTGTATGTTGGTTTATTTACTGTTGAGTGAAGTTAAGTTAATCATCTGGGGACCCCCCAAAATAATTTGGGGACCCCCCTGG